>NW_006198305.1:489658-499947 GCF_000334495.1 Tupaia belangeri chinensis
TGTTTCCTGGCTTTAAGCAAAGTTCCTTGGCATTTCTTTGATTTAAGTTAAAACTGGTTTTCTTAATAGTAACGAGTGAACTCACCATTGAAAGTAGTTAGATTATGTAGGAAATTGAGTGATCAATGCAATGTGGGTGGGAAGAGAATGAAGGACAATTGTGGGCACCAGAGGTGGTGTGAGAGGAGGGTGGGAAGGAAAAGAGGGTCAGAAAGAGGAGTGGAAATAATTCTAGGAACTAGAAATGGAAAATTTTTTGTAATGTGCATGACTGAGTCACTACGCAGTGTGTACTGGATGGGAGATCGCATTTTGTGTGCTGTGATGATGCTTAGGGAAGGAATGTAAATTGAGTTACAAAAAAAAAAGTTTCAGGAAAAAAAATGTATCTATTCAATGACTGCAGTAGGATATGTAGCCCCAGCTAGGTGCTACTTTATAGGATGCGTAAAGTTAGACTTGTGCTCATGGAAATGTGTGTGTCACCTGTGTTTGCTATGAGGGTATTTGGATTGATTAGGGTCTTTGGTGAGTCAATAAAATGTGGGGGGATTGCTCGGTCGGGCATGATATGCCCCGAAACCTAGATACCAGAGACAGTGAGGGAGGAGAGTGGGAGATGGCAGAGGGTAAGAGATAGGGAATCAGGGATGGGGGGGAGCAAAACATACAGAAAACAAGAAATGGAAGATTATTTGCTGACAATAACATGTTTGTTGATGTGCTTGAGACAATATACAGTGTACTCTGGATGGAAAATCTCATTTTGTATGCTGTAATGATGTACAGTAAATGAATGCAAATAAATAAATTGAAAAAAAAATCTGAAGCACATATGGAAAAAACTGCCCAGTGAACATAAAGGTATTTGTTATTTCTTGTATGTTTGATATATTTTATAATGTAAAAAAATTAGGGGGCCCAAACTAAAAATGAAAAATAAACATACACAAAATCCTATTTTTATAAGATTGTCTTTATGCCTAATGTATATATATTATTTTAATATATATGTACATGGGACCAGCAGTTGGCGTAATGGCTATGTCGCTGGACTCCCATGTAGTCGACAGCGGTTAGAGTCCCAGACCCGGTGGCCTAAACTCATGCTGGGAGCATATGCATGAGTGCCCAAGATCTCAAGAGGAGACCAATTGGAGGAAAAGCAATTGCATTGTGGTCATCCCGCATGAGGGATGATTTCTCACTTTCTGTCTCTCTGTCTCTCTCTGTCTTTCTGGTGAGCGCATGTACCCTATAGCAAAACTGCTCAAAAAAAAAAATATATATATATACAGTATATATAGGTAAGTAATAGAAAAATAGTTCAGTCTAGAAAAGCTTTCATCTAATTGTTAGCAGAATATTTTATCATGAAATATTGCCTTTTTTTCTTTATTATGCTTCTCGATGTTAATGGAACTTCTAATTATGAACACGTTTCAATTTTTTTCTAAAAGTTGAAATATTTTACTTTTTTATACTTCAAATTTCCTTAGTTTTTTAAATTTAAGTTGTATATGTTAATTTATATTTATTTAATTTAATATAAGTTGCATAATCTTATGATTATTTTATTGCAGCATCTTCTCAATTGTTTTTTCTGCATATTTTCCCTTTTCTTTCTTTTTTAATAACACAATGGGTTTGTATTTAATATAGTGCTTTTCACGATGGGAATATAACCCAGCTAATTAATTAATATAGAAGTTTTTGTTTACATTAAATATACCCTCCATTTCAGTATTAATATAATGGTTACATTTTTACATTAAATCTCTTCTCCATTTTAATATTAGATACATCAAATACATGTTTCTAAACTTTTGTCTTCCAGAGATTAAAATTTCAACTTTTGGATACTCAATATCTAAGTACATTAACTTATAACAAAATAAAAATCTAATAAAAATACAGGGAAAAAGATTTCTCATTGGCTCAGGAGGAAGGCAGTGATTATATCTGAACGAGTGGAAATTTTCCTGGATTCTGGGTAAGAACTTCCTTCTTATTCCATGTGTTTGAGAATATCAGAACTATGAAATACTAGTTACGCAAATTTTAGCCGTCTTATTTCGTTGACCTCCTTCTTAGCCAGCAAACACAAATTATAGGCTGCATTTTTAAATGCATTACTTGTTGTAAAAAAAAAAAAAATTCCCCCACTAAGACATCCATTTGTTTCCATTTTATGAGAAATAGCTGAGAATGGGAAACTACCCTATACCATTCTGGGGAACTTTCAGACATCAACGCTCAGGTTGAGCCTCAATTGCGCAACGGTTTTCAGAGCGAAACCCTTCAAAGTCACATCTGTCCATTTCTCTTCCATGTATAAGCACCTAAGCAAGCACAAATGCCTGTGATGCTGAGGATCACACTTAAAGAGCAGGATGCAGCTCCAGCTTCTACTGCTTCCACAACGGGCAGCACCAAAAGCAGTGAAAGGAGCATTAAGACCAACTGTGCTGAAACTGAGGTCACAGTGTTGAGACTTGGGGGCTGAAGGTTCCAAAGAAATGGTACATTTATATATATATATATATATATACATACACACACACACACACACACACACACACACATAAATATACATATACATATACATATATATATATATATAATCCTATCTTATTTGAACTATTCCCTTCCTGGAGCTCAGGATGCTGAGGCTAGGAGGCTCCATGTGACATGTGACACCACCTTCCGGGAAGTAGCCATTACAGGAACCGCCCTTTTCTTTTCCAACTTGGTGACAGTTGGCTTTCCATTCAAGGATCTCCTCACAGTCTTTGTCCAGTTTTAGGAGTGATAACCTCCTTGCCAGGGTGAATGCCCATGTGGACTGTTGTGACATTAGCCATTTCCTGCTGCACTTGCTCAGTGTAGGTGACATAGTTCTTCCTGTCAAACTGAGCTACTTTGCCAATTTGCTGACCTTCACAGTATCCTCACACAGCCTGAACTTCATCACACTTTCAATGGGCCTGGCTGGAACATTGTAGACTTTTCTATCAACTCTTTGGAAGATGGAAAGGTGCACTGAAATGCCTTTTATGGTTCTTGCTTCAGTCAAAAGTCACAAAAGGATTGAACTTCATGTTGGGTGCTACCGCGCTGGCAATGGCTGCAAAAGAGAATGATCTACATTGCTTTGGATTCTCCATATTTCCTTAGTTTTTAGCTAAGTACATTTTCTATTACAGGATCTCATCCAGGATACTGCCTAAGATTTCATTGTCTGTTTCCTTAGGCTCCTCTTGGCTATCACAATTTCTCCAATTTTCCTTGTTTTTGACGAACTTGACAGTTTTGAGAACCCGCCAGGTATTTTGTAAAATGTCCTTGTGGGATTTATTTTATGTCCTCATGATTAAACTGTAGTTATGGGTCTGAGGGAGGAAAACCACAGCTGTTAAGATACCATTTCATCATTTCCTATGAAGGGTACATGCTAAGTTATATAACATCACTGTTGAAATGGACCTTGACTCTCCTGGGCCAGATAGCATTTGTGGTCTTTCTTCATTATTAAATCATTATTTTTTCCTCTTTCCACATAGTGATTTTTGGAAGGAAATCATTATATACAATCCACACTTAAGGACTTGGGAGTTTCACTCTATCTTCTTGAAAATAAATTACCTATGTAAATTTTTGAACTTCTGCATAAGAGATTTGACTCTTCTTCATTTTTTTAAAATAAAGATTGATAAATTATTAATTTATCTTGGCAGGTACTCAGCTGTATTTATTTGTCATAGTTATAAACAATTACTATGTAATAATGCATTATATAACCCATTGCCGTAGGCCACTACAGTTACTTTGTTCCTCAAATTATTCCAGCTTTGACCTTGGGAAGCTCTTTCAATCGACACCTGTGTTCCTTTGACATAACCCCATTATGTTTTTGTTTAGTAACAAATTTTTAAATCCCTATGAAAAAAGCTAACTTATAAATAGATATGGTGATTTATTAACAGTGCTTACAGAGCGATAAGCAAAAAGACCCTGATCATTTAACTTAGCTAACAAGATCAGCTCAATAACAATATTTAAAAGTTTTACCTTATTTTTTAAATTTTCCAAATTAGAAAACACTAACAAATCTATGATAGCAATAGAGTTAATATGTGTGCAGCACTTACTACATCAGGTTCAGCACTAAATAACAATATTTAAAAGCTTTACCTTATTTTTTTAAATTTTCCAAATTAGAAAACACTAACAAATCTATGATAGCAATAGAGTTAATATGTGTGCAGCACTTACCACATCAGGTTCAGCACTAATAACTTAACATCTAGTTTTATGTAATCCTCACAACAAACAACTTTGTGGCTAAACCTTGAAAACTGTAAGCTTAGTTTCATCACTGTAGGAGTCTAGGATAGTGATTCTCAAGGTGTGGTCCCTGGACCAACAGGATCAATATTACCTGAGAGTTTGTTATCAATGCACATTCTTGCTCCCTCTCCAAACATCCTGAATTAGAATTTCCAGGACTAGGTCCTAGGAGTGGTTTAATATGCCCTGCAGGTGATTCTGACGCATACTGATGCTTGAGAGAGTGATGGAGCCAGACCTTAAATCCAGATGTTAGATATCAGAGCTCTTCAAAGCTTAATTTACTGAATTATGCTAAGAATAAATACAACTATAGGTGATTTCTATTTTTAAACTGGTCATAAGAGTCCACCAATTTCATTGTCTCCTTGGCTTCCAGGGATTGACCAAATAAATTTAAGTATTAACATCACCACTAGAGGGGGTACCTACATCTCAAATACCAAATCTTTAAGAAGCAATAATACTAAACAAAACCCATCAAAGTAAAACAAAGCAAAAAAGAAATCTTTTGCTAGACAAAAATCTTATTTTTGTATATCAGAATAAAAACGCTTCAGAATTTGTTCAAGCTGCTAAAGAAAAAAAACAGCTTCATCTGAAATTATATTGTTAGTCATGAGCCCACTATTAGCTAATAAATACAATAAACTATGATTGGTCACTTCACATCTTTTGTCATTTCTACAGTGGGACTAGGTAGGGTAAGAGGAAGCTTAGACTACCAAAATAATAAGATGGTTTAAATAAAAGTAATCTAACTTAAACTACATCATCACCTGTGAAGTACCAAAGAAATAAGCCTGGAAAAACTTTCAGAAAAAAAACATGTAGTTGTACGTCTAATCCTCCTTCCACCTTGCTCAGAGCACTTGAGCTCAGAAATGGTCAGTCTAGCACCTGGTACATGACAAGACTGAAGTAACTGAGTCCAAATAAATGAGTGAGCAAAGTTAATATGCACTCTTTGCCTCCACCAGACCTCTTTTAAGCTATGTCAGAGAAACTGGAGTTCATGCCTTTTTTTTTTTTTTTTTTTTTGGGGGTTTTTTTTTTTTTTTTTTTTTTTGCTATAGGGCACTTGCACTCGCCAGACAGACAGAGAGAGACATAGAGACAGAAAGCGAGAAATCACCCCCCAGGGGGGATGGTCATGCCACAATCCCTTCTCCTCCATTCTCCTCTTGGGATCTTGGGCACACACGCACACATGCCCCAGCGTGAATTTTAAGCCACCGGGTCCGGGACGCGAACCGAGGTCAACTACGTGGGAGTCCAGTGACATAGCCATTACGCTAACTGCTGGTTCCCTCTCACTGTGATCTTGATTGAGGCATGTTAAGTACCAGGTCTCCAGCTTGTCTTCGATGAGATAATATGTCCTGGGAGCAAGTATAGCCTATAATGAAAAAAATGCCTCTGAGTAGTAAAAGATCATAGATCATGGATCACCTTAAAAAATATAGTAACGGTGGAAAAGTTTGAAGTACTGTGATAATTACCAAAATGTGACACAGAGACATGAAATGAGCACATGCTGGTAGACTTACAACTTTAATTTGTCTAATAAAAAATGGTATTTGCAAAGTGCAATAACACAAGGTATGCCCATGTTATATTAAGTATACACGCATCCCACTGATTTTGTTTCTCTGGAGGACCCCGACTAATACAGGAACCAAACTCCAAATTCCTGAGTGTGGCCAAAGTGCCCTATATGATCCAGCTCTTACCTATCCCTCCAACTACACTTCCTACCACGATTTCCTCTCTCCCACTCCTGTCTCACTTGCATTCTCTCATTTCCTTACACACAAGGTGCTCTGTCTGTCATGGGATTTTTCACATGTCCCTTCATTTATTCATTCATAAATTCAATTAATTCTTGAGTTCCTACTGTGGGTCTACCGCTGTGCTGATACTGGGAATATAATGTGAACAAGATAGCACAGAGGCTAATTTCATGGAGAACATATTCTAGTCATGGAAGACAATGTTTACACTAATAAATTAATTTCAGAGACTGTTATGTGCTTCAAAAGAAACAAAACAGAGTGGTATGATCATTTGTTGATCAGAGAACCTCATTTCATAAGTGCTGTTGACAGGAGATATTGGGATGATCAGGTCCAATCCCAGTGTGGGATTCAGGTTCGCAAGATGATCAGGTTCTTGTCCCACACTCGCAAGTAAGAGACATGGACAAAGAATAGCAAAACGAAGTTTACTGGAGGAGTGGAAAGCTCCCCAAAGCAGGGAGAGGTCCTGGAAAAAGGATATCAATAAAGAGTTTAGGTCTAGGTTTTATATTCTGTTTAGGAGGAACTTGTCCATATCTTTTCCTCATGATGGGGTCACCTGTCAAGTCATACCATTCATTTCTTTTTATTTTTAGAGCAGTTCTATATGCCAAGGTCCCATGCTATGGGAAGATTTTACTTTGTTCTTCCTCCAGATGCTCTGGCCCATAAATTTCTGAGTTTGGGAATGTGGTAGGACCTTGAAAAGGCCATCATTATCAGAGTTATTCTTTTACTTATCTCATGCTGTTCTGTAAGCATTTCCTTGTGAAAGTTAGCTAAACCCAAATGACTTTCAGGAAAAGGTAAGCAACAAAGTAAGTTAAAATAGGGGTGACTCCACCTTGGGCTCATAATCACACTGAAGTTGTATTTCCATTTATCTCCTCACTCACTTTTTAAGCACAATCCTGTATGGTAAGAGGCCAGCCATGTGAAAATCTAAAGGAGCATTTCAGACAGAAAAAAAAAAAAATAGCAAACACAAAAGTGACTCTGAAATAAGCTCGAGACGGATACGTAGGTAGGTAGGTAGATAGCTAGATAATGGATAGATAGAAAAGAAAGATTGTGTGGCCATAGCACAGTGAGGCAGCACAAGAAGGTAGATGGGTAAGCAAGAATAAGATGCATCCTAAATAGCCAGAGTCAGGGTTGAAACTTTTATTTTAACCCCTCAGGTAACTTTGGAGAGCTGATTTACATGTTTGATGTTGCATTGCAGCATATAACCATGAACATGGGGAGATCAAAAGGGGTTATAGGAAGGGTGAATAATGATAGTAGCTTGGATTATGGGGATGCAAAAGAAATGAAGAAGGAATTAAGTCAGGATAATTTTTAGAGGTGGAACAGATGGGAATTGCCAGTGTAGCTAGGAAAAAAGAAAGGATTTTTGTTTTTAAGTTGTATTTGTCTTTGAGGAAGAGAAAGAGAGAGACAGTACTCCCCTTCAGGGCCTACACACTATAATCCACCCCCAGCCTTCAGCCAGTCCTGGATCACCGGTAAGCATGGGTCCAACGTACTCAGGGAGGTCTCTAGATTTTAACTGGAACCCTCCCATGTGGGACTGCATCGCAAAACATAGATTTTACTGCTGTTGTGCCATCTGGCCCATTTTTACTTCAACAAATCCACTTGAAGTTGGTGCCATTTTCTGAGATTTGGAAGTCTGGACAGACATGAGAACGGTGGTAGGGAGGACGGGGCAATTTGTCTACACTGGCCCTCTCACTGGACTGTTTTTTCACCCTTCCTATTCTTTGGAGCTCAGTTCAAATGTTACTTTCACAATGAAGTCCTTCCCCCACTAGTTCAACCAAAGCTTTGAATTAAGTATATGTTCTCTTGGTGCCATGTTGTTTTCCTAGTACCTGTGTTTAAGTACAAGAGCAGACACTAATTCTTCCTCTCCCTCTGTTTTTATTTGTAATAATTCCAATGCCCTCTTGATTGGACTCTGAGTTAGGCCATGTGACTTGCATGGGCCAATAGGATGTCACCAAGCTTGACAGAGGCAGAGATTTGAAAGACACTTGTGCAGTGGGACTTGTTCTGTCTTGCTGTTTTGGAACTCTTGAAACCACATGAAATCTAGCTGGTTGCTGAAGAATAAGAGATAAAATCCTCCTGCTGACAGCCTACCAAGCACAAGACTGTGAGTGAGGCCATCCTAGAACATCCAGCCACCAACAAGGAAGGACGAAGAGAGCACAGTGGAGCAGAATCAAAATAGAACTACCAGGAACCAGCAGTTAGCTTAATGGCTATGTCGCTGGACTCTCATGTAGTCAACCGCAGTTCGAGTCCCGGACCCGGTGGCTTAAAACTCGCGCCGGGCACGTGTGTGTGCGTGCCCAAGATCCCGAGAGGAGAATGGAGGAGAAGGGATTGCGGCGTGACCATCCCCCCTGGGGGGTGATTTCTCGCTTTCTGTCTCTATGTCTCTTTCTGTCTGTCTGGCGAGCATACTCGCCCTACTTGCCCTATAGTGAAAAGCCTCTCAAAAAAAAAAAAAAAAAAATAGAACCACCTTGCTCATTGACAGATTCCTGAGCAGCTGATAGGTGGTTGTAAGCTACTGTTCTGTGATGCTTTGTTACACAGCAAAAGCTGATACAGTTGCACATACCCCGTTGCAATGTTAAGCCTATCTGATCAGTGCCTATCCCTCCCACAAGACTGGGACCTTTGTAAGAACAAAGACTACTTTGATATTAGGTGTCCACTCCTTCATCTGAGCCCAGCATTAACACCAGGCATTCAATAGAGAACTTCCTAAAGGAATGCAAGGGGAGAAGAGAAGTCTACATAATAACATGAGTGAATTAAGGGGAGCTTGAGAAGAGAGAGAGCGATCTAAGGACATCCATCTGTCCAAAGTAAACATTTATGGAGCAGAAGACGACGAGGAATACAGGACGGTAATCACAATCCTCTGCCTCAAAAAGCTCACAGTTTGGAATACAGGAGACAACACAAAATCAACCAAGTACATCACAGAGGAAAGGGACCCTGACGCTGGCGGAGCAAAGCACTGGAGGGCCGGGGGAGGCTTTCTGGTGCAGATAAAACTTGAAGTGAGTTCTCTCTTTTTTTTTTGGGAGAGGTTTTCACTATAGGGCACGTGTGCTCGCCAGACAGACAGAGAGAGATATAGAGACAGAAAGCGAGAAATCACCCCCCAGGGGGGATAGTCACGCCGCAATCCCCCTTCTCCTCCATTCTCCTCTCGGGATCTTGGGCATGCATGCACACGCGCCCAGCATGAGTTTTAAGCCACCGGTCCGGGACGCAAACCGTGGTCGACTACGTGGGAGTCCAGCGACATAGCCATTACGCTAAAAGCTGAAATGACATGAGCGGTCAAAGAAGAAAGAAGTCTCCTGTCTGTTACTTATTGTCACGGTCCGAGGGCCTGTCTCCTCATCAGATTCTCAGGCCCTCCAGGGCCTCTTTGTATTATTCCCAATGTCTAACCCAATCTCCTTCACAAAGTGGGAACTCAAATATTTGCTGAACAAATGGGAAACTAAAGATGTGGCAGTAAACTCTACTCCTTCCAGAGGCAGCTTCCAGAAGTCCGCATTTTCAGATTCCACACAGAGAACCCCACAGGTAGAGCGTGTGGGAAGACTCGGAGACCAGACCCCACTCGCCTGCGGTTTTACGCCGCCCTCCTGGGACTGGGTGACCGGCGGCCGCTCTGCTCACAGCCGCCTGGAAGGACTGCAGACTGGGTACTCGCGGCCTTCGCGGAGGAGGCGGCTCGGGCGCGCCCCGGCTGCTGCGAGCTCCTGTAACGCAAGTGAACACCGACTCGCCCGGGGAACGCGCGGCCGCTGCGCCGGGGTGGGCGCGCCGAGGTTCCTCGCGGTCCCTGGCGGCGTTGCCCTTCTTTCGCCCTCGCGGATCCCAGGCAGACTCCTGGGCTGACCGCGTGGGCGCGCACCGCGTTTCCATAGACCCGAGTCGTTGGGCCCTAGCCCCGGGTCCCCGGCCGTGCACGAGGCAAGATGTTGAGGCGCAGCCTGGAAAACCGGTAACAGCTCCGGGCCTAGCTGCCCAGGGCCGCCCATATGTGAGGACTGGGATGGGGGAAGGGGAGCTTCTCTCGGCGGAGCCCGCACGGCGCAC
>NW_006198305.1:500037-507883 GCF_000334495.1 Tupaia belangeri chinensis
CCGGGACCGACGGGTGATCCCCCCCCCATGTCCCCCCGGCTCCGGTCCCCACGCTGTCGGGGGCGCTGCTGGAGCATGAATGGGAGCTGGGCGCCCGAGCCGCGCAGCACAGAGCAACCCGAGCTGCCGCCCTCCGCGGTGGGGCCCTCCCGGCCCGCACCTCTTAGTTTCACTGTGCGGATAGGGAGGCCAGGCCCCGAATCCGGTTCTGGAGGATGGGAGACTGCCTCAGGAGATAGTGGGATGGCTGGTGATTTTGACCCTTCGAAATTGTAAAATGTCCCGGGGAATGTTTGTCAAATTGGCCTTGAAGCCATCGCCTCTCTAAGGAGATGTTTTGATTTTGTCACCTTTTTCTCTAGGGACGCTCAAACGAGACAACTGCAAGATGCTGTCACAAATGTGGAGAAGCATTTTGGAGAGCTGTGCCAAATCTTTGCTGCCTATGTGCGGAAAACTGCCAGGCTGCGAGACAAAGCAGACCTCTTGGTGAATGAAATCAACGTGTATGCCTCTACAGAGACCCCACATTTAAAGCAGGGCCTGAAAAACTTTGCAGATGAGTTTGCCAAACTTCAGGATTATCGACAAGCCGAGGTATGAAGTGAGGTCACAGCGTCATTGTTATGAGCCGTGAAGTAGCAGATGAAGGAGCCCTGAAGACTTTCCAAGTGTAATCTACCTAACTGCAGTGGCGAACCCACACTTGATGATTAACGTACATTCTCATGTCGGTAACCTTGTGTGAGTCTATTCAAGGGACACTTTATCTGGTTTATTTTATTTTTACCATTCTCAAACTAAACTTTAGGGTATCTTGAAGTCTTAATTTTCCCCACTTCATTTGCCAACTTTGGGCCAAGGGGTGGCCCATTTATAGGGGGTGGTAAACAGAACCACTGAGGGGGAAAAGAAGCATGATATGATATCTTGTGTGCACGTAAGTACACTTCAGAATCCAACTGGAGATGGGAAAGGTTGGGAGGGGTACCATAAATGAATCTGAAACATCGCTGATTCCTGTGCCCTAGGAACTTGATCACTGGTGTTCATTCACCAAAAATAGTCTTCAGTTGTGGTTTATATTATAGAAGCAAAACAGTAGTGACACACTGTGGGATTTTTTGTTTTTTGTTTTAGGTGCCAGGAAGGTTGTTCTTGTGATTGTTTTCTTTCTTAAAACCCACCTTTTTATCTTTAATACCTACTAAGCACTTTCACTTATATTCGTTCTCTGTTTCGAGACACAGGTTAATTTGTCAGTTTACCCAGTTAAAATTGTATTACCATTTTGTGCTTTGCTCATTGCTGGCTCTGGTCCTTTTTAAAAGCTTGAAAAACAAATTTCGATTATCAAAAAATGAGACTAATCATCTTTGGACCCCTGGTTGCTATCCACACAAAAACATGAGTAGTAATCCCAGTACTTTTTGGGAAAATGTTGAATTCTTGTCATAAGATTTTTCTGTAATTGATAACTCAGTTATACATGATAACTGGGGAGTTAATGTTTTAAACATAATTTATCTTCACAGATAATCCTAAAATCCTATTTTAGCCAATAATCTCAATGTCCTTTTCTAGGAAACATTGATGCTATTTATTAAATAGCAAAGTGAATTGGTTTACATTTGTTCTCCTTTTATTTCCCTTGCTTACCAAATGGTGGAGGTGCTAATGAACAATGACAAAAGGTAGGCAACAAAAAGGAGAACAGAAAAAGAACTAGATAGTCCTTATACTGAAAAGCCAGTGTAAGGATTATGAGAAATGGTTTAGACTATTCTATCCTGAATATTCATGGTTTAGATTTGAAGCTTCGTGATTTTTAAGTGTTTGATGGGAACTTGATTTTTTTCACTCTCCTAAAATCTTTTAAAAGATTGTACATGTATGTGCATTTTGTTTACAATAGCTAAAGAAACATTAACATGGAATGAAGTATCCTCATTTGTTATTTAAACATGTATCAAAGAAGAGTCTTTTCTTGCCATGAAAATATTTATTTTAAGCAATTAAATATATCACTGTATTACCTACCCCCAAAGAATTTTAATGTCCAAGACTTATTTTTTCTTATGCTACATTTATAATACTTGCCTTTAAAAGAAATAAAAGAGGTTTCTTTAGTGCTTTTCATTAGTATTACTAGTAAATGAAATGCTCAGTAGTGATTAAAAAAAAAAAAAAAACTACAGGGACCAACAGATGGTGTAATAGCTATGTCACTGGACTCCCATGTCGTTGACCATGGTTCGAGTCCCAAACCCGGTGGCTTAAACTCACGCCAGGCATGTGTGAATGCATGCGCAAGATCCCTAGAGGAGAAAGGAGGAGAAGGGATTGTAGTGTGGCCATTCCCCTGGGGGGTGATTTCTCGTTTTCTGTCTCTCTGTCTCTGTCTTTCTGGCAAGTGCACGTGCCCTATAGCAAAAACCTCCCCCCCCCCAAAAAAAAAATGCAATGTGTAAGAAAACTTTAATTCAAAATGAAAAAAAAAGAGCTCAGCCATGCAGTTTGACAACTCAGCAATACTACTTTGCTTTCGAGGTAATGATATTTTGTGAATGGCTTCTCAGAAAACCTTGCAGCTAATTCATTGATGCTTTTGAGGATTGTATTGCTTTAAATATTTCCAGTATGTTTTAGCTTTCAGTGGATTTTTTTTCTAGAAAATTGGACAGTACCAGTTCAGAAATAGTATCTGTGAGGTATCTGCACTGTTCAAAACACACTATAAATGGTTTTTGTATTACAAGTTGAGATGTCATAAAACGTATCCTAAAATGACTACTTTTTGATATAAAAGTAATTTAAGATGATAGTGTGGAAAGGATGAACCCCTGGAAACCTGTATCATTTTTTGGTCATCTTACACATCAGATGCTTTTCTGCTTGCACTATTACTCTACAGCTTAACAGTCTTTAATGTGTGAGTTTTGATTCTGGTCTTAACAATTTCTAGTAATTATCCCTTCATTTATAAGGGTAGGTTAAACAGTGCCATTTTAATTGAAAACTTTAAAAAATTAATATGTATAGTAATTATGTTCAGATGTAACAGCAAAGGTTTATTTCAGAATTTAAATTTTGATATGTCTATGTTTCTTTTCAGTTATATTTTATAATGATTTTTAATAGGTTGAAAGACTTGAAGCCAAAGTAGTTGAACCTTTGAAAGCTTATGGAACCATTGTAAAAATGAAACGGGTAGGTAAACCCACTCTCCCTCCCATTATGAGGTATCACCATTCTCCTTTTAATAAAAGTTCAAAGTAGTGTCATTCTTTTTACATACTTTGAAAGATCATTTCTTCTCAAAAAAAAAAAAAGATCATTTCTTAGATCTTTGAGAAGGAAATATTTTTATTGAGTTTACTAAGTATACTAAAGTAGCAGTATAACACATTATTTTGGAAGCTTTAAAATGTTTAATATTTAGAGTCATGAAGAACATATAGATAGAAATTATTTTACTAAATGAATGTATGTTTATATTTTTGTTTTAAAGCAGGGGATAACATTTACTTTTACAATGAGTGTGACAAAGTCCTATTTTTAAAATCAACTTAAGGGGGCCGGCAGGTGGCATGGTAGTTAAGGGCACTGGACTCCCCCATGGCTGACAGCAGTTTGAATCCTGGACCTAGCAGCTTTCTCTCTCTCTCACTCTGTCCTTCTCTGGTCAGATTGGAAAATAGATTAATTAATTAATTAATTAATTCTTTAAAAATCCATTTTATTAAAGTATAATTTGCATGAAGCAAAATTCTCCCATGTGTATACTCATTAATTACCACAACCAAGAAGTGTTCTAAAGTGTATATTTTATTTCTTAAATAAGAAATCTTTATTAACAAAAAAATATGTCTTTTTGCAGGATGACCTCAAAGCCACATTAACAGCAAGGAATCGAGAAGCTAAGCAGTTAAGTCAATTAGAAAGAACACGTCAGCGAAACCCATCTGATCGACATGTTATTGTATCCTTTGAATTTTGATCTTTAAAAAATGTTTTGTAAGGTATGCAGTACAGATATAAATGTATATGGAAATTATGCATTTCTAATTTTAAGTATCTGGAGAATTCCAGTATAAAGGTTGAAAGAAACATGCACTTAAGAATTCTCATTATAGGGATCAGCTGTTAGTGTAATGGCTATGTCGCTGGACTCACACGTAGTCAACCGCGGTTTGAGTCCCGGACCTGGTAGCTTAAACTCATGCCAGGCGCGTGTGCGTGCATACCCAAGATCCTGGGAGGAGAATGGAGGAGAAGGGACTGCAGCGTGGCCATCCCCCCTGGGGGGTGATTTCTCGCTTTCTGTCTCTCTGTCTCTCTCTGTCTGGTGAGCGCATGCGCCCTATAGCAAAAACCTCTCCAAAAAAAAAAGAATTCTCATTATAGAAATTAGTTAATTTTAAAGAGATTATACCACCTGATACAACCTACTATATTGTCTTAAACAATAAACTTAAAAAAAACCCTCATACATGTAAATATTATAGAGGGGCTAACAGGTGGCTTGTAGATTAAGGTGGCTGAATCCCACATGGGTGCACATGAGTGGCTACACAGTTCAAGTCCTGAACCTGGCAGCTGGAAAATCATACCAAGCATGTGTGCACATGTGTGTGCTCAAAATCCTAAGAGGAGAATGGTGGAGAAGGGAATGCAGAGTAGCTACCTCCCTGGGAGGAAGAGTGATGTCTCATTCAGCACCCCATGCTCTCTGATGAGCGCATGTGCTCCATGGCAAACAAAAACAAGTGCAGATGTTTTCATAAAGAATAAATTCAAAATTGAAATTTTTTTCACATAGTGATGACTAAATGTTGATTATAAAAGTAACTTGACCCATTGGGGTATGCTTTCTGGTCTTCCTCCCTGTCTCATGAACACACCTTTGACAATTAAAAAAAAAAAAAAAGGAAGAGATCTGGGTCAGCAGGTGGCAGGGAGGTTAAGGCACTGGATCCAACATGGCCAACTGTGCAATTCAAACCCCAGACTGGTGGCTTGAAAATTATGCTGGGTATGTGTGTGTGCATACCCAAAATCCTAAAAGGAGAATGGAAGAAAAGGGATTGCAGCATGCTCATTCCACCTAGGGGGTGATTTCTCATTTCCTCTCTCTCTTTCTCTCTCTCTCTCTCTCTCTCTCTGTCTCTCTCTCGTGAGTCCACACGTCCTTATAGCAAAAGTGAAAGAAAAAAATCTCTCATGAATTCTAATGTATCAATGCCTTGCCCACTTCTGAGAAAAGGAAAGAAAAAACTTTTGATTCTTACAATTCTATTTTTTAAAATGCTATGTGAAACACAATTATAACTTCTAGCCAAGCTCTTCAAAAGATTTAAAAATTTAACTGAGGTCCATAGGTGGACATAAAAGGATCCAGAGAGGAGTGTCTATTCTAACAAGGTTCTTAATGACTATTTCTTATAATGACTATTTCTTAAACTAGTATGTGCCTTGGTCTTGACTAAACAAACATACATAACAGTATCCTGTTAATTGCCAGCAGCTGGAATTGGCTAAACTCTGTACAAAGCACTAATACCTGCTATCTCTGTTTTTCATTCTTCCTTATATTTGTCTCCTTCCCACTTCCTTAAAGTTGTTATCGCCCAGAAACCATATAAATAGCTTTTGGGAGGCTGTTGATCTGGAGCACCTCCATTCCTGATGGAATTCCCTTGAGCATTGACTTGAGCCTGCACCAACTGCCTGGTCCTTCTTCCTTTGGACCAAAAGTACATAGTCCAGCCTTGTACTACACAAAGATTGACAGCCATAGGACTGGAAGTCTTCATTGGTTGGGATAGGAACAGCTAGATAGTCTTTGAGGCTTAATATCTACAAACTGAAAATTATGAAGTCTATGTTATAAACAAGTCAGAAAAACCTGGAAAATTCATGACAGACTATTAGAGATCAAAGAAGAGGCCAGGGAGTCATCACCAGTTATTTAAGAATTAAAATGGAGATTGGCATCAGCCAATAGCAAGAAGGTTATAGTGTTGGATCCCACATAGCTAGCTGTGCAGTTTGAGTCCCGGACCCAGTGGCTTGAAAATCACACTGGGCATGTGCCCAAAATCCTGAGAGGAGAATGGAGGAGAAGGGATTTTAGCATGGCCATCCCTGCTCAAGAGTGCTTTCTCACTTTTCCTCTCTCTATTTCTCTCTCTCTCTCTCTCTCTCTCTCTCTCTCTGGAGAGCATGCATCCTAGAGCAAGGGGGGGTGGAAAAGAACTAAACCAGAAATCAAAACTTTGGGATTTTTTTTTCTTTTTTTTTTGATGGGGGTATATGAAGGCAGGTAAAATGCAACATTTGGAATCCTGAGCAGTTGACAAGACTGAATTAGGAATACTGATATCAATAACACAGAAATGAATCTATTCCTAAAATGAACTGTTTTCTGATGTAGATGCTTTGCTGTAAACACTGCTGTGGAAGTCAGTCATAGGGCATAGATGAAGAGGTCTGTGGGTCTATATAGGGGGAAATAAATGTAACAACTGAGATTATTGCTGTAGGTGAATTGATTTGTTCACTGAGTAAGAGCTGTAATTTATGGATTTTGACAACCTGAAACCAGAAAATAAAGGACAATTCACATACAAAATGTATTTAATATAAAAATATCTAATTATGGGATTTCTGTTAGTATAGACTGTTAAAATCAATCTGACTATTCAGGAGTACATTAAAATTCAATATGTGAAATAATATGAATTCCCTCTGATAGAAGATAGGGCAAAGAACTCCAGGGCTCTGCCTTCTACCCACCAACAAATATACATAGTTGAGAACAGTCCCAAGTGGCTTCTAAATAAGCTACCCATAATGCAGTTTGAAAAACAGTGATCTGGTTTACCCTTTAATAAAGAATTTTAGATTCTTGGCTAGTTACATATAATCTACTATTTATCTTTATTCAGAATTTTATCTTAATATTTTAATCAAAAACATTTCCTGTCCAAATTGGTACAACTTGAATTTTCAATGAAATAAAGAAAAATTAGAAATCTACATTCTTGGGCCAGCAGATAGTATAGTGAAGGTTGCTTGGTCCAACATGATTGACTACACAGTTGGAATCCTAGACCTAGCAGCTTGAAAAGCACACTGGGCATGTGTTTGAGCATGCCCAAAATCTAGAAAAGAAAAATGGAGGAGAAGGGATTATGGCATGACCATCCCTCAAGGGGTGATGCTTCCTCACTTTACCCCTCTATCTCTGTCTCTCTCCCGCAATCACATACATCCTTATGGCAAATTATACAAAAAAAGAAAGAAAAGAAAGAAAGAAAGAAAGAAAGAAAGAAAGAAAGAAAGAAAGAAAGAAAGGAAGGAAAAAAAGAAAGAAAGAAAGAGAGAGAGAGAGAAAGAAAGAAAGAAAAAAAGAAAGAAATAAAGAAATAAAGAAAAAGAAAGAAAAGAAAAACCCACATTATCTTTGCTAAACATAGCTCTGCAACTTTGAGTTAGCATGCTAAGTAGAGAGACTTTCAGAAATGAACTATTGCTGTAGGGTGATGATACAGATGTCCCGGGCCAGCCAATGGCATGGTAGTTAAGACAATGGACCCCACCTGACCACTGATAACACAATTCAAGTCCTGGACTCTGTGGTCTGAAAAACATACCAGGCACATATGCAAGCATGTCCAGAATCCTAAAGGGACAAAGAAATAGAGGAGAAGGGATGTGGTGTGACAGTCCCCTTTGGGGGGATGCTTTGTCACTTTGCCTCTCTCTCACTCTCTCTCTGGCAAAAATTAAAAAAAAAAAAAAAAAAAAAGGGACACCCAGATAGGGGAATGGCTAAATGCCG
>NW_006198305.1:507947-519979 GCF_000334495.1 Tupaia belangeri chinensis
ATATATATATATATATATTAGTATACAGATGGCTTCTTCCCCATGCTTTCCCCCATTTAATCAACTGTAGGTATCAATGGGGAAGGGAAAGGCATAGGTCAAAAGGAAGTAGGCACCAATAAAAAACTGCATCAGCCACACATAATAAACACTATCGGAAATTATTCTGCTTGTAAATTCTCATGTGAAAGGTTAACACTATCAAATAACCATTAGAAATTTTTCATATAAAAAATCTACAAAGGAGCTCTATTTCACATTTCCTGTAATAGCACTACAGTTTTTAAAAATCCTAAGTTCAGCGTTATAAATAATTACTTTTTTATTTTAGGTCATGTTTAAGTTGAAAAGTTATACAAAGGATCTTTGAAAAAGTTCATGGAAAATGCATGTAATTAAAAAACTATCAGTCTGGGGACCAGCAGTTAGCATAATGGCTATGTCACTAGACTCCCATGTAGTCAACCATGGTTTGAGTCCTGGACCCGGTGGCTTAAACTCATGCCGGGCATGTGTGTGTACATGCCCAAGATCCCAAGAGGAGAATGGAGAAGGGATTGCAGTGTGACCATCCCCCCCTGGGGGGTGATTTCTCGCTTTCTGTCTCTCTGTTTCTCTCTGTCTTTCTGGCGAGCGCATGCACCCTATAACAAAAACCTCTCCAAAGAAAAAAAACTATCAGTCTGGACCCACAGCACAGTGGGTAAGTGTTGTGCATAGGCACCAGATCACACATGCCTGACTGTGTGACTTGAAAGACATGCTGGGCACATGTGTATCCATGTCCAGAATCCTGATGAGAAGGAGAAGTGGAGGAAAAAGTATTGTAGCATGACAATGCCCCACTGGGTGGTGCTTCTTCTCTGTCTCTAGTGAGCACATACATCTTCTGACAATAAAAAGGAATTTGAAATAAAATTACTTAAAGAGAATTATGTGTGGATTTTAAAATCTTTTTGCACCCAAGTAAACTTGTACTTAAATTCCAACTTTCCATGAAGGTTTTGAAGTCCCCTCTTAATGGTTTTACTAAACTTTATATCCTATATAATAAATAAATATATTTTATGTGCTTAATATCTTGAAACTTACTAGTTGAATGAATCTAATGGCAAGAGTATGTGATCAATTTATAGTTACAATTAATGTATAACTTAGTTGCAAGAGCATATCATTCTGTAATAGTATATGATTATTTTAATTTATTTAAAAATGCTATGTTCTCTTTGAAATGTATTTTTTCCTTTATGAAAAATTTCAGTCACAGGTGGGTAATAAAGTGATGTGTCAAGAAATGGACCCTTATAGTAAACACTTTTACTTGTTTGAATTTATACATTTTCTTGAAAAAGAAAGCAAAGGCTAAATGCTATTACATGTCACAGTTTTCATGACAAATACATTTTTTCCATTGATTAGTTATTAAAATGTATGAGACTATTGAGTAAACATAATACTGGCACAAGAAACATTTTCATAGGAAAAAATCAGAAAATTGGGCTAAAACTCTTTTATTTTTAAGTTTCTGTTACTGTTTATAAAAAAAAAATTATGATTTTGGGCACCTGCTGTCTTAAAGAATGAGATGCTTAAAGAGAAATACATAAATAGATTGGAAATGTTCTGCACTTAACAGTACTGTAGCCACTAGCTGTATTTGGCTACCGAGCTCTTGAAATGTTAAGTTCTTACATTTTTATTTAGATAACATACATAGCCACATGTGGCTAGTGGCCACCAATTGATTGTACAACACAGATCTAATTGGTGAGTATATTATCAGAGTTTATGAAGGAAAGCATTAGACTTACCATCTAATTTATTAGTTACTAGTGTATATATCTTTTGTAATAGCTTAAATAAATAGAAACAGTGTAATATCATTAGCTTATAAGAATCTGTATGCCAGGGGACCAGCAGTTAGCGTAATGGCTATGTCACTGAACTCCCACGTAGTCGACGCAGTTTGCGTCCCGGACCCGGTGGCTTAAACTCACACCGGGTGCGTGTGCGTGCTTGCCCAAGATCCCGAGAGGAGAATGGAGGAGAAGGGATTGCGGCATGGCCATCCCCCCTGGGGGGTGATTTCTTGCTTTCTCTCTCTCTGTCTCTCTCTGTCTGTCTGGCGAGCACACACACCTTATAGCAAAGACCTCTCAAAAAAAAAGAAAAGAATCTGTAGGCCAGCCAGTGGCATGATAGTTAAGGCAGCTGGAGCCCACATCGCAAACTGAGCAGTTTAAGATACAGACTGGGTGGCTTGAAAAACACATTGGGACACATGTGCAAGCCCAAAATCCGTAAAGGAGAAATTGAGAAGGGATAGTCATCCCCCATGGGGGATGCTTCCTCACTTTACCTCCTCTTTTTCTCCCTCTCTCTTTCTCTCTCTACACACCCTCTGGCAAATTGAAAAAGAAGAATCTGCAAGTGGAAATTCCATGTTAAATATTTGTAGTATACATTCTACTCCACCTAATTAGGATATTATAGAATTAGAAATATTTAACACATTTAAAAAACTAGTAAAAGTAAGCAAAGTGTAATAGCCTTATACTTGCTAGCCCAAAATGCCTAAATAATGAAATAATAATTTAAAAATCAAAGATTCTCAGTTGTGGAAATTTTCATAGCCATAAGTCTTTCCACTGTGTGCCAATGACTCTTTGTAGTCCTATACAAAGATCACTTCATTTAATCCATACAAAAGTGCTATGAGATATGCATTATTGTATTTTACAGATTAAGAGGCAGTGTTTGAGAGCATTAACATTTCCTGGTAATAAGTCAGGAATTTTCTTTCTTTTTCTAGTCCTTTCTTTTTGAGGAAGAAAGGATTAAAGAGGAGACAGAAGAAAAGATAAATGGCATAAGCAGTGAAACAGATGAAAGTAGTAGAAAATATAGATTATTTTACAGTTAACTATCCAAGGGCAAAAAAAAAAATGGCTTTATAGAAATAGAGGGAAGAATTTTTGTTTTGTTTAGTTTAACATCATGAATTATGTCCCTTAATAGATTTAAATGTTTTATTCTGAATGTGTTTATTATATGTTGTTTTATTATATGTGGTAAAAATATAATATTGAATAATTTAAACTGTTATGCCAAAAAAGCCAATAGTACAATGGTAGTATTTACCATTGGACGCGACTGAATGGATTCTGATTTGATTTTTTGATATCTTTGCTTGGTGAATACTTTTGTAGGCAGAAACTGAATTACAGAGAGCTACAATGGATGCTACCCGGACAACTCGTCAGCTGGAGGAAACTATTGACAATTTTGAAAAGCAAAAAATAAAGGATATCAAGGTAAACAAGTAACTTTTAAGGTTTGAAACATTTTTTGTAACCTTATTTATTTACATATTTGAAAATTATAAATTACTCTATTTAGCCTATAAAAAGTCCTTGCAGGAAGAAAAAAAGATATTATAAATTATGTACCAAACGTTATTTTATTATAGAAACAGTAGCATACAAAAAGCATTTTATTCCCAATTACCAATCAGAGGTCATTCAGATTTTTATCACAAATATTATTTAATCAAAACTATATTCACTATATTTTTAATATGTCAAGTGCTGCTCTAGGTACATTACATATATTATTTTAAAATCTGCACACAACCCCATGAGGATGAGGTGTTATTTAGAAATTGAGTAGAGCTATAAACTTACCCAAAATACCATTTCCAAAAATATAAGCCACAAGCCAGTTATATTTTTTAAATCTGTACTTTCCATTATGATACATTACCATTAACCTTTATAGCAAAAAACTGTCTAGAAACTATGTATTTTCAAGTAAGTAGATGGTGACAGTAGCCATCCACATAAATTTGTACCCACAATCATGTACCTTAGTCAACAGAATTATAAGAATTGCCTGATTTTATTTTAACACATCTGGAAATTGGAAACCTTTGAGATCATGGAATTTAGCAGGTCTTCAATGACGTTTTGATAGGTATCATGAGAATATTTGAAGGGTTGGTTATCACCATCTTATGTATATTTTAAAGCTCATCTGATGATGCCTTTCTGATTCGCTGAAAATTTTCTTGTAACAAGCTTTAAAGATTTTCTTGTTCTTTTACTACTATTGACAAAGAATTCTTCCTGCTTTTATTTCTTTTAGAATTATTTAATTCTTATTTATTCATCATTTTAATTGACCAGAGAGAATAAACAGAAAGAGAGAGAAAGAGGGAAAGTGATAAAGCAAGCTAGCAGGTTTGGGATTCGAACTGTGATTAGCCATGTGGGAATATCCAGTGCCTTAACCACCATGCCACCTGCTGGACCCCCCTTTTTTGGCCCCCCCCCTTTTTTTAGAATTATTTTTATTTATTCATTTCTTCCTGCTTTTATAAATATGTTTTCATCAATAAAAATAAGCATTATTTGTGACTTCATTATATCATTCCTCTTTTAAACTCTAGGAAACAACATTTGTTTGCATCTTCAATTTCATAACATGATTTCCAGGGATTTCAGAACTTTAGCCTCACTTCAGCCTCAGGCTCGGCACTCTGCTGTGTAATAGTAGATTGAAACTCTTACTCATAGAAGAGCATTTTGGGAAGCTGTGCTGAAACAAACAACTTTACTAGCTGAGAATAATATTTTACAGTGTCTGACATCCTCTGTTAAACTGAGATAGAGGAAGGATTATTAAAACAGTTCATCAGCTTTAAACTGAAGATCGAGAATGGAAACTTGTTGCTGTTGCTGCCTAAGGCTTCTTTAGTGAGAGGAGTCTGCTTGCCCCACAACTGTCCCTCTTGCCTACAAAATATTCTTTTACACATGGAAGTTCCTCTCTATTCTGACCTTTGGGATCATTTCTGTATTCCACCTGCAAAATGGCTACCTCTACAGTTGTTTTTCATTCCCTATGCATCTATACATTACTGAGTACAAAACTTGGGTGGAGAAGGTGAGTGTGGAATTCCAAGCTATAATTTGGATAACCTGGAAGTTCTTTTTTTTTTTTTGGAGAGGTTGTTTGTTTGTTTGTTTTGTTTTGTTTTGTTTTTACTATAGGACGCATGTGCTCACCAGACAGAGAGACAGAAAGCGAGAAATCACCCCCCTTGGGGGGATGGCCATGCCACGATCCCTTCTTCTCTCGGGATCTTGGGCACACATGCACACACGCCCGGCTCATGATTTTAAGCCACTGGGTCCAGGACACGAACCTCAGTCCACTACATGGGAGTCCAGCAACATAGCCATTACGCTAATTGCTGGTTCCCCACCTGGAAATTCTTAAAGCAATGGGAGCTGGAGTGAGGAGCTGGTCAGTGGAAGATGCAGTGAAAAAAAGAGCTTCCAAGCTTTTCTCCTTGTCTGCTCTATCATGTCCCCAATAGAGATGAATATTCTGAGTGTTTTGTGTGTGTGTGTTTTCAGGGAGAAAAAACCCTACAGTTTAAAAAACCGAGATATATTGGGTCGTCATGAAAGTCCTGACACATTTTTGCATAGAAAAAAACATCATGACTTCCCCAACAATCTAATAGGTCAAAGTGTACAACTCAGGGTTTTTATTGTATTCACAGATATATACAGCTATCACCTCTCAATTTTAAAACATTGTCACTTCATCCTTGTACACTTTAGCTTTTTACCTCTTTGTTTACCTCCCAGCTCCAAGCAAATGCCACTAAGCATTTTTGTCTCTATGGATTGGGCTATTCTGAAGACTTCATATGAATGGAGTCCTTTACTATGTAATTGTTTGTGACTGGCCTCTTCTACTTAGCCTACCTTAAAGGCTTACCCTTGTTGTAATATGAATCACTACTCCATTCCACCATGTAGATATTATCACATTTTGTTTACCCACTCATCAGTTGATGGACGTTTGGGTTGTTGCCAACTTCTGACTATAACAAATACTGACATAAACATTTATTTGTGCGAGCATATATTTTCATTTCTCTTGGTTATACAACTATGAGTGGAATTACCAAATCATGTGCTTAATAATTTGCAGAATTGCCACACTGTTTTCCAAAGTGGATGTACCATTGTACCATCAGAATGAGGGTTCTTGTTTCCCTGCATACACAATACTTGCTATACGTCAGTATTCTTGATTGTAGCCATCTCAGTAGGTATGAAGTAGTGTCTCTGATTATGATTTACGTTTCCCTATTTATGCTTATTGATCATATGTATGTACCTTTCTTAAAGAAAAGCTGTTCACATCCTTTGCCTATTTTTAGTAGGCTGTCTTTATTATCCAGTAATGTTATATATTCTAGATATAAGTCCCTTATTAGATAAATTATATGTAATTATTTTCTCCCATTCTGTGGGTTGTCTTTCCACTCTTAATGGTGTACATTTAGGGATCAGCAGATGATGTAATGGCTGGATCACTGGACTTCCATGTAGACAACTGCGGTTTGAGTCCCAGACCTGGTGACTTAAACTCATGCCAGGCATGTGTGTGTACGTGCCCAAGATCCCAAGAAGAGAATGGAGGAAAAGGGATTGTGGCATGGTCATCCCCTCTAGGGTGTGTTTTCTCACTTTCTCTCTCTGTCTTTCTGGTGAGCACACGTGCCCTATAAGAAAAATCTCTGCAAAAAATAATAGTGTCCATTTAAATGGAAGTTTTGTTTATTTATTATTATTTTTTTTAATCTTTGCTGTAAGGCATGTGTGCTTGCTAGAAAGAGCAAGAGAGCAAGAGAAAATGAAAAATCATGGCCCCCTGAGGGAATGGCCACACCACGATCCCTTCTCTTCCATTCTTAGGATTTGGGGCACACATGCACATGTGCCCAGTTTGATTCCAAGCTGCCAGATCTGGGGCTCCAGCCACAGAGTTGGTCATGTGGGATCCAGCTGCCTTACCCTCCACACCACTTGTTGGCTCTTGAATTTTATAATTTCATTGAAGTCTAATTTATCCTTTTATTTCCTGCTTTGTTCTTTAATGTCATAGCTAAGAATCCATGGCCAAATCCAAGGTCATGAAAATGTATTCTTGTTTTCTAATAGTTTTATAGTTTTAGCTCTTATATCTTTGATCCATTTAATTTTTGTGTATGGTCTCAGCTAAAGATTAAGTTTCATACTTTCACTTATAACTATCCAGTTGTTGAAGCACCATGTTAAAAAATTACTCTATCCTTATTGAATGGTCTTGTCACCCTTGTTGAAAATCAGATGACACGATTTTATGTCTGACTCTGTCTTTCATTGATCTACATGTGTGTCCTTACGCCATTATGATGTCTTAACACTGCTTGTTGGTAAATACAAAATCAGACTGTGTGTCTTCCTACTTTGTTTTTTGTTTGTTTGTTTTGTTTTTGAGAGGTTTTTGCTATAGGGCGCATGCACTTGCCAGACAGACAGAGAGAGAGACAGAGAGACAGAAAGCGAGAAATCACCCCCCTGGGGGGAATGGCCACACCGCAGTCCCTTCTCCTCCATTCTTCTCTCGGGATCTTGGGCACACACGCACACGCACCTGACGTGAGTTTTAAGCCACCACTTTCGGGACGTGAACCAGGTCGACTACATGAGAGTCCAGCAACGTACCCATTACGCTAACTGCTTTCTTTTTTAAAATTGATTAGACTATTCTGGATCTGTTACAATTCCATATAAATTTTAGAATTAAGTTGTTAATTTATACAAAGAAGTCAGCTAGGCTTCTGATAGAGACTGTATCAAATCTGTAACATGCTTGGAGAAATAGTGACATAATAAGGCTGATTCTTCCAGTCCAAGAACATGAGATGTTTTTCCATGAAATTGCCTTACCTTCTCTAAACAATATTTGTAGCTGTCAAGAGTATATGTTTTGTTGGGGACCAGCAGGTGGTATGGTGGTTAAGGCACTGGACCCTCCCACATGGCCGAACCCGGTTCAAGTCCCGGACCTGGTGGCTTGCTTTCTCACTTTCTCTCTCTTTTTCTCTGTCTCTCTCTGGTCAAATTAAAATAAATGAATGAATGAATAAAATTTTAAACAATTATACTTAAAAAGTATAAATTTTGGGGCCAGCAGTTAGCGTAATGGCTATGTCGCTGGACTCCCATTCAGTCGACCGCAGTTCGAGTCCTGGACCCGGTGGCTTAAACTCACACCGGGTGCGTGTGCGTGCGTGCCCAAGATCCCAAGAGGAGAATGGAGGAGAAGGGATTGCAGCATGGCCATCCCCCCTGGGGGGTGATTTCTCGCTTTCTGTCTCTCTCTGTCTGTCTGGCAAGCGCACGCGCCCTACAGCAAAACCTCTCCCCCCAAAAAAGAAAAAAAAAAGTATAAATTTTGCACTTCCTTTGTAAATGTTTTTTGGCAAACTCTCACAGCACTAAAAAAAAATCCCAGAAATATGAGCATCAAATGTCAGTACCATAGAATATTTAAGTTCTTCATCTCAGTTTTTTTCCTCCTCACTGTCAGATTGTTTCTTTTCCAAGTTAGGTCTTATTTAAGACCTTTCACGATAAAGAGGGATGCAAAAATCTCATGTTACCAACAACCTCAAAAATCAGTCAGAAGGGGTTACATTACTGCCTTTGTTTCTAATAAGAACATGATTCAAATGTTGCTGTGTTGATTTTAACATGTCTAACAAACAATGTTCATGTGAGAGTTCTTAGAAAAGTCAAAACTATTGATGCCACTCCATTTGAAGGAGAAACAGACAACAGACATAGAACATATTTATTTTTCTTACCAGTTATCAATTCTTCAGGTAAGGGCAGAGCTTGTGGCTCCTTCTTTAACTTCTCTGGGATCATAAATGACTGGCAGCAGTGAGCACTATACACAACTGCATTACTGCATTTGAAATTGGTTTAATCAACAAATCTATCTGAATTTTGGTAGCAGCATTAATCAAAAAGCTAACACAACACAACTTTTATCATTTTTTTTTTTTTTTTTTTTTTTGGAGAGGTTTTTGCTATAGGGCACTTGCACTTGCCAGAAAGACAGGGAGAGACAGAGAGAAAGAAAGCGAGAAATCACCCACCAGGGGGGATGGCCATGCCCCAATCCCTTCTCCTCCATTCTCTTCTCAGGATCTTGGGCACGCACGCACACATGCCCGGCGTGAGTTTAAGTCACAGGGTCCGAGACTCGAACCGTGATTGACTACATGGGAGACTACAATGACTTTTTATAGAACTTTGTAAAGAATTTGTCTAAAGTGGGTATGAGGGGCGTGGCCACAGGTGGTGCAGTGGTTAAGGTACTGGATTCCCACATGGTCTACTGCAGTTCAAGTTTCATACCAGGCAGCTTGAAATTTACACTGGGCACTTACGTGTGAATGCTCAGAATCCCAAGAGGAGAAGGGATTGTGTTGTGATCATCTCCCCTGGGGGGTAATTTCCAACTTTCCCTTCTCTGATTCTGATTCTCTCCAGCAAGCATATGCTTGCAAAACATTAAAAGAAAAAAAAAATTCAAAAGATTGGTGTGGAATTAATGCACAGAACAAGAGAGAAAAGGCATAATTCCATTTGTTTCCCATGTAGTAAGAAAAGTCATTAATTTTGTGGTGAATCTCGAGAACTGCACACCCACAAAAATAGACCTGAGTCCAGGGCCACTCCTGGAACAGAGACAGGAACTCAGTATGTGATAAAGTAGCTGACGTGAACAAGAAACCATTGCATTAATCCATTTTAATGCTTTATTTTCATTATAAATATGAAACCATTAAATGTTTTCATAAAATTAGTAAAAATAATCCCATTACCCAAAAATAATCAGTTGATATTCTGTTTATATCCTTCCAGACTTTCCTATGCACATATACAAATATAGGATAATAACAGTAACATTTTTAATGTTACTGACTGACTATATGCCAAGCACCATTTTAAGCATTTCATGTAGATAAACCCCTTTACCTCCCACAATATCCTTATAAGAAAGGTACTATTATTATCCCCATATGGTTAAATGTAAATGGGATCACAGTATATGTAACATCTCTTTTTAAAATTTATTATGTTATGGACATATTTATGCTAAGAAATAAGAAATCCATGTCATCTTTTTTGGTATCCTCACAGTATCTTGCAGTATGGATACATTAGTTTATTTACTCAGTCTTCATTGGTAGATATGCAGTTTATTTTTACAGTTGTATATATTACTGTATCATTAAATGTCTTTAAATATTGATCTTTATGCTGGTCCATTTGTTCTCTTGGAACAAATTACCAGAAGTAGAGCTCCTTATTCAAAGAGCATATACACTTTCAGTTTTAATATCTATTTTTTTCTGTCCACAAGGTTAAGCCTATTTACATTCCTACTAAACCTTGCATGAGCACAGGTGCAGCAATGAGCAGTTGTATTTTTAATAGCCAATTGTATAGATAAAAAATTAGTATCTCATAATTTGCATTGCTCTCATCATTGCTAAGCAGAGTACTTTTTCATATATTTAATGATAAATTTTATTTCTTTAGTGAATAACTTGCAATTGTCCTTGGCTTAGATTTTATTTTGGCATTTTTCATACTAATTTGTGGAAAATTCTTTATACTGAGAAAATCAACCCTTTTTATTAGAAAAATGTGTTTAAGATTGCTTTTTCTCATTTTACTGTTTATGCAACCTTAAAATTTTATTTTTGTTACCAGATCTTTTTGGTTTGTGCCTTGGTGTCATGCTTAGAAAGATTATTTTATACTCCTAAATTATATAAATATTTCCTAATATTTTATCCTAGTATTTGTATGATTTTTAAAAAATCTTTTAAACATTTAAATATTTTATCTGGCAATTATGTTTTGCATATGGTATGAAGTAGATATAGAACTTTTTTGTTTTTGGAAAGAACTGTGGTATAGGGCACATACATTCTACCAGAGAGAGAGACAGAGACAGAAAATAAGAAATCACTCCCCAGGGGTATGGCCACACCACAATCCCTTCTCCATTCTCCTTGCAGGATTTTGGGCACAAACACACATGTGCCCAACATTGAATTTCAAGCCTTCTGGTCTGGGATTCAAACCATAGTTGGCCATGTGGGAGTCCAGCAATGTATCCATTATTCTAACTGCTGGGCCCTATTTTTAAATTTCTTTATATAGTCCTGACATCCTTTATTGAATAGCCTTTACTCTGGAGAGCTATCATTTCTCCATTTATTTGCCAAAATGCTGACAGACCTTTGTCACTTTTTTGTTAAATATCTTGTTTGCTAATCAAGCCACATAAAGGCATATTATTATTATTATAAACATTAACAAATATTTCCCATTAGGCTGGTTAACTTCTTGAGCATTAAGAAGTTTTGGCTTGTAATTGATTCCTAGTTCTGTTGTTTTCCTCTAGGAGTTTCTTCATTCCTACAGAGCACTTGACTTCCTATCTGGTTAGCAACTATTTTAGGGACACTGACAACTGAGAGTATGTCCCAGCCCTGGTCAGAAGCCATTCCACCTCTAAGGTATTCCAGGGTATCTGGAGAGTCTTAGTATGAAATTCAAAATTTTATCTTGCTGTAATGTTGCTTTATTATAATAGTTAGTTGCAAGTACAGTATACTGAGCTCTCTGTGACCTACATGAATTAACAGTAAGGGTCATTATGAGTCATAGTTACAAGTCTCGTATCCCAAAGCTCAGCCTTAGTCAAACTGACATATGTGCTTGCCCAGAGGGAATACTTTCAATTACAGAGGTGTGCCCACTGAGTGGCAATCAGAAACCTGTTACTATTTCCTTAATGGTCTTCTGAACCATTAAGAAAAAATGGAGATAGATAGAATCATGGGACAGTGATGGTTGGGTATATGGCTGTCATCTGAAGTGCATGACTTCTTCTTTCTAGGTGGTTACCTCAGGAAAGCAGAGATGAGGGAAATGTGTTGATCTTGCCTTCTAGCCTAGGTCATGCTTGAGTATTTTCTACCTTGTTCTTATTCAGCCCAGTTTTCTCAACACTAATACCTGGTTATTCTATTTTGGTAAAAAAAAAAAAAAAAATTATTAACGAAAGAATAAGATCCTGTTTATTGAAAACTTGTC
>NW_006198305.1:520010-581532 GCF_000334495.1 Tupaia belangeri chinensis
TTTCCCTACCTACCAATTACTTCATCCGTGCTTAGACCATCATGCACATCTTCATTTATTCTATTCATGATCTTTTTTATAGTTTCTTCATGCTCATAGAGCTTACCTGAATTGTTTAAAGGAAATAATCGATTCCAACAAGAAGAGCATAATACAGTGGAAAAGAGCTATGACTTTAGGACTAGAACTTTAGAAGAGCTATAACTTACAGTTCTTAGTAGACAAGAACTATTACCTTATAGCCTTAGAACCAGATCCATGTCTCAACATTCTAGCTGTAAGCAACAGTGAGCAAGACAAAATATTTGTAAACTACAAGTCTCTATGTAAATTCATGCTATTATTATCAGTAGTAGGAATATCATTATTACAAATAATTCCTTTATGGTTAAAAAATACAAGTAACATATAGTCAGAAATATGATGGAATATAATTTCTGTCTAAAAATGTTGTCTAAACATCAGATGGAGTTGTTAAGATACCAGCTTTAGAAATGAACTGCTCTAATACTTAATAGATTGTATATCAGGGTACATAGTGGCACACATTTTTAGTCATTTTTTCTTTTTAATTACAAATGTCCATCACTAGCATAAAGAGAACTAACTAAAAAAAGTAAGAGGGACATGGTGGTGACTCTGGAAATATTTCATATAATTTGAATGTTTGCTGTAAAAGATCCTCAAAACTTATTTCAGTTATCTTTCATACTTTATTTGCTCTGTAGAAAAACAGATTACTCTGTATGTATGTCATTAAATGCCAAGACTGTAGTGAAGAAATTTTCTAAATTGATAAACCAATTTAAATAATTGTTTAAATTAGAATCTTTGCTTTTTTAGACTATATTTTCAGAATTTATCACAATTGAAATGTTATTTCACGGCAAGGCTTTAGAGGTCTACACTGCTGCCTACCAAAATATACAAAAGATTGATGAGGATGAAGATTTAGAGGTAGGACTATTTCTAAGCTCAGCTGTTTTGTTAATATGGAAATGTTAACATGTTCTATTATCTCTTTTAAGATAGTATTAGCTTGTATGGGTTAAAAAATACACACACACACACGCCACAGGGCATGTACATTCACTGAGAAAGAGAAGGAAAGTAAGAAATCCCCCCTCCCCTGGGGAAATGGCCACAACACAATCCCTTCTCCTCCCTCCCTTCTCTTCCATTCTCCTATCGGGATTTGAGACATGCACACACACACCTGGCATGATTTTCAAGCCACCAGGTCCAGGAGTTTAACTGCTGTTGGTTGTGTAGGAATCCAGTGCCTTAACCACCATACCACCTGCTGGCCCCACAATAGCTGAATTTTTGTGATTTCTCTACTTATTTTCTAACTTTTCAAATTAACCATGGTAAAAAGTAATTTATTAACTAATAAAATACAATCTAAATAAATCCATTATATGAAATATGTTTATCATTTTGATGGTGAAATAACCCAATAAACTGTACTAACAATAACAACTATAATTTGTTGATTTGAACATTTGAGTGTTTATGCCATGCAAAATGACCAAACTTTATGTACTTTTTCTTATTTAGTCTTCACACAATCCTGTGAGAAATGTGGGATTATCATCCTCATTTTGTAACTATATAAATAGGCATAATGGCTTTAAATAATTTGTCTGTGGTCACTTGACTAGTATGTAGCAGAATCAAGGTTTTTTTTTTTTTCTGGAGAGGTTTTTGCTATAGGGCGTATGTGCTCTCCAGAAAGACAGAGAGAGACAGAGAGACAGAAAGCAAGAAATCTCCCCCCAGGGAGGATGGCCACACTGCAATCTCTTCTCCTCCATTCTCCTCTCAAGATCTTGGGCACACACACACGCGCGCCCGGCGTGAGTTTTAAGCCACCGGATCCAGGACTCGAACCGCGGTTGACTACATGGGAATCCGCGGTTGACTACATGCGAGTCCAGCGACATAGCCATTATGCTAATTGCTGGCCCCTAACTGGTTTTATATAACTAAATCACCAAGCTATGAAATAAATACAAGTATATGTTTGTAGGCTTGCTTCATGTTGATATTAATTTTAGTTAAATGTAAATAAATCTGATTGGCCAGCTAACATCCAGCCTAGTTTTTAATAAGCATATATGAAGAATAAATGTCCTACCCTCTTACCTTCTAAAAAGAGGGGGAAAAAAGGCACAAAAGTCTTTTTGTGAAATAGATTAGTCAAGATATACTTAAATATTATCTCAAATTACATACTTAAATATTATCTCAAATTATATACTTCAATATTACCTAATATTAATGCTAACATACATGAAAAAAAAAGTCTGTACCTTCAAGACAATCAGAATTCTAAATTAGTGATAGAAGTATCTGCCATTTGACAATTTTGAAGATTCTCCCCCCCATCTTTTTTTGTCTTTACCTCCCAATAAAAAGATTCTCTGCATCTTCTGGTCCCATTACTCCACTAGTTCCAGGAAAGTTAATTCAGTAAAACCAGGAGACAGCTTAACAAAAATGAAGAAGGTACATGTTTTAGGATGTGTATGTATGTTTCCAATGCCAAAATCTGATTTAAGAGTTTTTTGTCACTTGTACAAGTGGACTTCAACAAGTTCATGGAAAATAGAATTAAAGTATGAGTTTATTCTGGCATAAATTTTTTAGAAATCCAGGTGTAGTTTTTGTATAATACACGTTTTCCATGAACCTCTTGAAGTCCCCTTACACATACATGATTATATTTATGTTTTGTTAACAGGTGACTTTCTAAGTGTCACTTCATTCCAAATACTGTAAAGCTTAAGGTTTCTTAATTTTCAGCTTTTTCATATCCTATTTTTAAAACAGATTATCAAGCTTTTACCTGTCATTTGTAAAAGAATAGTAAATATCTATATAGTGATTTGGGACCAGCTACTGATGCACTGTAACTATGTTAGTTATTTTAATAATCTCATTTACTTTGATTTAATCTTCTTGTTAACTTTGAGAAAACTGAAGCACAATAATATGGAAGATTTAGTGCTGAGTGAAGCAAGCCAGGCTATGAAGGAGAGGCGTTGTATGTCCCCACTTAATATATACCAAGTGGCTGCACTCTTATGACTGAAACTGATTGACTAAATGATATAGAAACACAGTATATAGATGTAAATACCAGATATAGTGTGTGTGAAAGAGGAGGGTCTGAGGAAGGACATTTTGAAGAAAAATAGGGAGGCAAAGCATTAATGGGACAAAGAAATGTGGTATTATCTGTTGAAGATAATTTATAGTTTTATCAACTGTACTAGAGAGAAATGTTCACCTGTTGAAATATCCATTTTGTAAGCCAAATAATGTTATTGAATATATGAAAGAAAACAAAATTAAAAAGGGGGAATAAAAAGAAAAAAAAATAAAGAAACTTCCCAGAGGTCCCAGAGTTCATAAGTAGCAGAGTTGGGAGTGAAACCCAGAAGTCTACTACACTTGTGTTTTCATCCTGTGCACCAGACTTCCAGAGAATGATTCTTTAAAAAGTAATAATTTCATCAAGAAACAATACTGCACTCAATGGCAGGTTTAAAAGCTATCCCTCATTTTTTCTACAAGACTACAGTACCCTTTATAAGTATTTCCATTTCCTTCTTTCGATCCCCTTGATATGCCATATGATATCTGACAATAAAGTTCACTCAAGTCTGTTAGTCCTCAAGATTTTCCTTCTCATTCCAGAGGTCCTAGATAACATTTTTGACATACCACTTCTTTTGCTTCTCTAACCACTGCTCTTTTTAATCAGCTAGCTAGGTAGTTTGTGGGAGAAGAGATACATGAAAAACTAAACATCTCTAGGCTGTGTAATAATGTGTTTTGCAGTATCAACTTTCCCTCTTTCTAGTGCAGTAATATTGAAGTTAACTTCATTCAACAGCTTCCTCCTCTCCAAAATGGACTCAAAAGTATTTACCTCAACAACTATTTGATGAGCACCTGTTATATGCCAGGCACCATTTTAAATACTAAGGATTTGGCATTGTAAGTTAGAAATGGTCCAAATTGTCCAAGCAGGAATTTAAAAATTTACTAGGGAGGTTACACATTTAAAAAAATGTACTGTGTAACTATTTAAGTGTTATGCAACCAGTCCCATAAAAATTAATAAATAATATGTTATGTGTGTGATAGAGTATTAGAAATAGTCTGCAGAATTGGAGTAACTTCTTAATTAGAAAAGAGTGACTCTTAATTAGAAATTTGAAGGATGAGTAGGATACTTGGCAAAAAACTTTCAGGCATTAAGTATAGATATACAAAGGTCCTGAGGCAGTGCTATTGTGAATAAAGAACATGTATTTAAAATAGCACAGAGTACAAGCCCGTGTTCAAGAAACATGGTATAAACTGTTATTAAAATGCCATACAACTGTGGAGAGCAGTCTGGAAAGAGTTGTGAAACCAGGGGAAGTAAAATTATAACAGACAGTAGGTACCAGGAGGAAGGATCTTGTAAGTACAAGTTCTTGGAGACAAGAAAATAAACAGAGGAACAGAGAAATAATTTGCTAGTCTTCCAGGTAGTCCATCCTTTGTAAGAACCACTGAGATTTATTCCAGTACAGCAAATATTTTGCATTAGGCACTGTAGTTCTATCACAAACCATCTTACCTTATTTGTTCTTCACTTAAAAAGTACTGTCAGGCCTATTTACCCCTTCAAAATATCGCCTCTGTGCAATCACTTCAAGCATATTTAGATCTTGGAGATTCACTCCTGGAAAAGATCTTGGACCATACTGGAAAATGTATTATTGCCAATAAATTAATATTATTGGAAAGCTATTGTTTTTCAGTAAAATTTTAATCTTAACACATATTTAACTAGTTTAGACTTATCCTGAGTTGCATAGTCTCCCACTTTCTACTTGAAAAAAGTGCTAGAAAAGCTTTTTAACAAAACTATAGCCCCTCTAAATACAAGTTGATTGATCTAGTTTTTATATTGGGATATAGTGCTTGATGTCTGGCACCAACTGCTAACCTCGTTAGCATCCCAGAAATATCCTAAAACATAAATCTCACCTTCTAAATTTTAACCCTTGATTCCTCTTGAGTATTGCAGTTCACTAAGATTTAAATAACGTATAGGGGGCAGCTGGTGGTGTGGTGGTTAAGATGGCTGGATCCCACATGGCCAACTGGGTTGTTGGAGTCTTGGACTGAGTGGCTTGAAAAACATGCTGGGCATGTATGTGCACATGCCCCAAATCCCAAGAGAATGAAGAAGGGATTGCAGCATGGCCATCTCCCCCAAGGAGTGCTTTCTCACTTCTCACTTTCTCTCTGGCGAGTGTGTTAGTTTACATTTAGCAAACTTAAAAAAAAAAAAAAAAAAAGTATAGTCCCTGTTTGTGTCTTTTTCCCCACAACATGGGGATTTAAATTAACATTTACCAGGTTACTATTTGAAGCTAGTAGGAATTACGAAAACAGGGTCCCTTGCTCTTAAGGAATTTAAGACTATTTGTGGATACAGATGTCATCAGTTATAAAACAGATACGAGCTGTACTTCAGGGTATGAACAATAGGAGCTACTGACTAGAGAATAGGGGAGAACAGAAAATGGCATGTGACTTCTTAAAGGACAAGTAGGCTTGGGACCAGCAGTTGGTATAATGGCTATGTTGCTGGATTCCCATGTGGTCGACTGCAGTTCAAGTCTGGGACCCGTTGGCCTAAACTCACACTGGGCCCGTGTGTGTGTGCCCAAGATCCCAAGAGGAGAATGGATTGTGGTGTGGTCATCCCCCCTGGGTGGTGATTTTTCACTTTCTGTCTCTCTCTTTCTGGTGAGTGCACGTACCCTATAGCAAAAGGAAAGGAAAGAAAAGAAGAAAAGAGAAGAGAAAAAAAAAGAACAAGTAGGCTTGCTAGAATTCCAAACTGAGGAACCAGCATTGCGAAGGCAGTGGGTGTGTGTATATATATATATATATACACGCATGTGTGTAAAAGTGGATAGGTTTGAGTATCCTAAGCCTTGGTTGTCACCTAAAGTATTTGTAATCTGAGCAGTCAAGACACACAAAAAGTAACTGAATAGAGAAGTAACATATTTTGGTCTTTAGCAAAATGAGTTTAAGCCATAAAGAAATGTGTAAAGTCAACAAATGAAAACAGATACCTTGGGTGTGACATTTAAGGAGAATGTCCATGTTTACAAATAGCTTGATATACTAGGTTTAAGAGAATGTTTGTCATTGTACAAATTTAGAGTACTTGGTCCAATACAGTAGCCACAAGACACATGTGGCTCTTTAAATTAATTAAAGCTAAAATTCAGTTCCTTAACTACATGAAACACACTTCAAGTACTTAGCACTTACATGTGGACAACACAAAAGAGCAAGTATTTCCATCATCCCATAAAGTTCTATTGGACATTGCTGGTCTAGAAGAAGATAGTAGAGAGCATGAATATGGCTGACAGAAGTATATGGAATATATAGATTATTTGGAGATTAGCCATTAAATATATAGATTAAGATCTTTCAAAAAAGCATTTTTTAAAATGGTCTACAGGAAACTCTTAAAATATTTATGTGTAAATAGTAGAAAAGAGATGTGAACAGGGCAGGTAGGACAAAAGCCTGGTGATGATGGAAGAATTTTCAGGATGAGGGAAGGATAAAGGCAAAAAGACTTCGGTGATTTGAGCAAGAGCAATTTTCATGAAAGATGAAAGCCCAGTTGTAGCTTAAAGAAAAATTAATGGTGATAAAATGGAATATTTGAAATTTATAAGGAGCAAAATTAAACCTTTAGGTAAAAAAAGACTGGCTTTGAGCTTGTTTCACAGGGAAGGGAACCTGTGGAAACTGAAAGTTTTTGAAAAAAATGGAAGCTTGGAAGTTTGTTGACTTGAAGTTTTGGATATAGGAGTAATGAAAACTGGAATTGGAATAGCATCTGTTTTAAAGAGGGGGAGGAAGAAAAGGAGGGGTAAAGAGGTAGAGGTGAAGAAAAGGGAAATTTATGAAATTCACACCTAACCTACTTAGTATGTTGCAGAAAGGAGAAGAGAAAATATAGAGCCGGGAAAGCTTAGGAGTGATTTAAGATTGGGAAGTAGTGCCTTAAGAAGAGACAACTGACAAGTCACGGCATTCCAGTTCCTAATGAGGTTGGAATCTGAATTATAGTGCACTGCTCCAGTTTGCCCTTAAGTGAGCAGTACTACAGTAAAGTTCAACTGATAGAAGAACTGAGGATAGAACAAATTTTTGCAGTTTGCCTACCAAAGCACTCAAGTGGTTGCTTTGTGATTAATTACTGCTCACATCTTCATCATCTTACATGTTTCAAATAGCTTTTATCTTTCTAGCTAACACTATTTTTTTTGCCTATTTTTGTTTTTTCTTTTAAAGTAATTGGAATTTTGTCCATTTTAGAGAGTGCTTATGAAAAAAAGAATTCAGCTCTCTAGACTTTCATTTAGTGACTACTTCATAATGTCTTATCATTGCTATAGGTTTTCCGAAATTCTCTGTATCCACAAGATTACTCATCTCGTTTAGATATTGTAAGAGCAAATTCAAAGTCACCTCTTCAGAGATCACTGTCAACTAAATGTGTATCTGGAACAGGACAGGTGAGCTAGAAACCATAATTTAAAGGATTTTGAACTGCTACTTTTGGAATTTCTGGAATTAAAAATACTTTCCTTCAATTATATACCCTCATGTGATTTACCTTTCTCTGGGCCTATTTCCTGTTATGTGAAATGCTGGAAGGTTGCACTAGGTGCAGCTTATATGAAGTATCTTTTGTAATGACATATTTCTCTCTAAAGCAGAACACCTACGAGAGGAGGGGTAGAAGACAGAAAACTAATACAGATTTGTCGGGTATAATATAAAGCATAAATTCTAAAGACGAGTTGTTTAAATCTCAGTATCAAGCATTAGAAATTGTAACTAAAAAATACTTTTGCTTGACATTACCATAGATCCAGATGCACTGATCTCAGGAGAAAGAGCCTGTCTTCTCATTTCTTCTATATTCAGAAAGCCCATGCTGGGCATGCAAGTGTCCATGGCCTAGGGCTGGCTGATTTGGAGGGGAGGTGGGCAGGAAGGGTAGTGAATTGCCATCTAGGTGTGCTGTCTCTCACTCATGGAAGAAATTTTTTAAAAATTAAAAAATATATGTATATATGGTTCATAGAAAATTTTCATTACTATAATTACATAAAGATGGTTTTTAAATATTTATGTGCCCTATCTCATAAATCATATAAAAAGATACCAAGCATATAAACATTTTTTTAAGTTAGTATTTTTTATTTTTAAAAATGTGTTTATTTTTAACAGGTATCTACCTGTCGAATAAGAAAGGATCAACAAGCAGAAGATGATGATGATGATGATGATGATGATGAAGAGTTAGATGTTACAGAAGAAGAAAATTAATTTTCTTAAGTAAACTTCACATTTCCATTTTCATCTTAAATGACTCTCAATACAGGATTACTAAACTGTAAAACTTTATACTTGCTTGATATATTAAACCTCAAAATGAAATCCTACAAATGGAAAAATAATTAAAAGAAATTACACTGACCAAAAATGAAGGTTTAAAAAAAATTATACAACAGTCATTTCAATGTCCTACCTGATAGTATATGATCTTTTTGTATATGTTCCATTTTTTAAGAGATTATGTATTTCAAAGTATTTCATATTAATGTACTATATAATTAGTTGAATTTGCAATAGTTAAGTAGATAACAAAACCCAAGATCTAACAATTCCGTTTCGCTTCTTTTAGGTGAAGTGAGGAGTTTATACTTTCATCACCAGAAAAGGGTCTTATATAGTAGTTCTGATTACATACAAATTCTGTTCCATGATGCCTTAAGTAAAATTTTTTTTCTTTTTTCATTTTACTAAAACCTTATATTTCAACATTTGATATGTAAATTTATTTTCAAACATTAAGTATAATAAAATAAAGGTAGTGGGACACTAAGAAATCAGTGTTTTATAAATACACATAAAGCAGAAATTTCAGTTTGAAAAAAGTTACAACCTGATTCTGATTTTAAAACTGTCATCTTAAGGCTTTATATATGGTACTACAACTTCTAGAAAGCTAATAATTTGTTGGAATGTTGTCTCATCATGAAATACCATAAATGATTAAAAATTCTATAAAAATTTTACCATGCTACCATTTAGTTAATAAAATGGTATATACTTTTGTTCCTAAAAATACAAAACAATTTAATCAGGGCCTTTCAGTGTATCTGATGTTTTTGATTCTTTTGGCAAGAAATTACAACTTTTGTTTTTTCATGGATCCCAGTAAGGCAAAAGAAAAAAAAAGAAATTTGTAGAAATTATTTGGGATAACCAGATCGATCAATTTATTCATAAGAGAAGAATAAAGACTTTCTGGAAAGTTTTTCAGACTTTGCATTCATGCTTCTGTTCTTAACAAAGTACTACTGCCTAAGAATAATCCTAAGTGATAAAACTACTTCAGTACTTTTTAAATAAAACATTCAAAACATTTTAAAACCCTAAATAAATGAACAGCCTTAATAACTTTCAGATATCATTGGATTTTTATTATTTTCTCAGTCATTATTTAATTTGGTGTTGAGGTCACGGAAAACAGGCTATAGTATTTTACTTGCAACTTACTAAATAGTAACTTACTTCCTTTAGCATCAGTTAAGGTAAAACAATGCCTAATACATAAGTAAACAACAAATAATTCTCAAATAATAAAATATGCTCAGCCTTCCTTAAAGAAACAGTATAAGAACAAAAGGAATACTATACATGAAAATATAGTTTTACCAATGTAAAGCTCCATTAGTTAGAGCAGACTTAGGTTAGCAAACTTCTTTTTATCTTAAGGAATCAGATGATAAATATTTTTATGCTTTGTGGACCAAGCAAAAACAAGGCTATTATGTGGGTACTTAGGTAACCATTAAAGAGATGATATTTTAAAAATGTAAAAATCTTAGCTTCCATACTGTAAAAAAAAAAATTAATAGATTAGTCTGAAGAGTTTTCATTTATCTCCAAGATTATACGAATTAAATGATAGTTAATTCATATATAATTATAGATCATGAATATGTACTAGTAAACAATAACTAATATTTAATGTAGAGACAGTGGAAGAAGAGTCACCGCTTAATAGATGATAAATAAAGACCACTGCTTTTGGTAGTGTTCTTAGTAAATTGATAGAAGTACATTCCTAATATGATTTTTACCTATCTCTTGGTTATGGGATTAAGTTTACTTTGTAGACGTGATCTATATTTTCCAGATACCTCCTAGACAAAATTGCTTGGCTTTATGACAAAATATCATTGGGAATAACACTGGAAAATCAACATGCATTGAGTATACCTGATATATCTAGGGGTAGGGAAGAGAGGGAAAAAACTAGCAGAAAATCACTGTACCTGGGTGATAAGTACAGAAGGATTTAGCACACTATAACTTAAGTGTCTGAAATTAGAGATAACTAGGGGGTGGGGTGCACAGGAAAGGAAATGCCCTGATTTGTTGCATGCACCCATTTCCATGATACAATTACTCCCACTACAGCCAATTTATTGACATTATGACTGAAAGCAGAGTGGAAAGAGATGTACAAAACTGATTCCCAACCAGCAGCCAGCCAGCTCTCTTAAAGGTTTATATGAGGTTAAAAATATTAAACCCTGATATATTATAAAGTAAAATGTAATAGTCACATCAATTAATTTAAAAAGACAAAGCTTATGTTTACACTATCTGACCTTTCATCTGTTACCATCCAATCCTAGCCCAGTTTGAGAAACACTACCACATTAAGTGATCTTTCATTTTAAGCTTCATCTAAGCTTTACTGCTGAGAAGTACTTTAAAACTTTCATATTATTCCTCAAGCATCTGAACCATCTATAATCTTTGAACAGTCAAATTTCTTCCTATGTTTTTCCTTTGTGCTTAGTTTGGACATTCCAAGTAATAAGAATATCACATTACTAGCTATTTATAAGCTTACTAGCTTAAAGTCGTTGAAGTGCTTTTTATTTTAAACCAAGTATACCAGTTTATTCCTTCTACTATAAGCATTACTAAGGTATTCACTACTAAAAACCAACATAGGGCTGGTCAGTGGTGCAGCGGTAAAATGCAAGGCTCAAGGCAGACCCATATGGAAAGGTTATTAGTTCCTGTCCAGAGAGAGATGCATGTGCCTGTGATCTAAGATGGTTAAAGCTGGGATGTACTAGGGTGTTAACATCCTTTGGGAGCAGGGATGTTGTATTTGTGTGTCTCTTCTCTCTCTCACTGGGAGAATAAACTTAAAAACAAAAACTAAAACAAAACCCATATAGAAACTTAAGTTAGACTCTTAGATTTCCTTAAATCATTGAAAACTAGCCCCAAAACACTTTATTAGTACTGAGTAATATCAAAGTATTCTAACTTCTGTGATTTAAAATCATACATACACTCAGTTTCATTTTTATTTTATTCAATGTGGAGAAAGATCTGTGGATCACAGAACTGAAAATTAACTGTATTTTATATAAGCTATAAAAGGCCAAAGTCAAATTATGTTGGGCAAAATGAGCACCTTTTAATTGGAAGCCACTATCTATGTCAAGAGAAACTCTAGATATATAAAAAATGTTTAAGTTACTTTCTCTTGAGCAAAAAGTTTTATCTTTTTAAATGCCATTTTTAAAGCAACAATAAAGGCAAGAAAATACATCTCCCCTTGAAAATACTTTTAGCATGATCTTACTAAAATTAAAAATTCCATTTAACAAGTGAGGCAGCAAACATTTTAGAGTATAATTTTGAGGGCTAGCCAGTGGCATAATAGTTAAGTTGGCTGGATTCCACCCAGCTACCTGTACAGTTCAAGTCCCAGACCTGGTGACTTGAGAGACAATTGAGAGACATGTTGGGCATGTGTGTGTGCATGCCCAAATCCCAAAAAGAGAATGAAGGGATTGCAGTGTGGCCATCCTCCCTGAGGATTTACTTTCTTACTTACTCTCTTTCCTCCCAAACCCTTCCTGACCTCCAACCCCCCACCCCCCCCAGCAAGTGTATATATCCTATAGCAAAAATGTTAAAAAAAAAAAAAAAAAAGAAAAGAAAAGAAAGAAAAGAAAAAAAGAGCATGAATTTGAGTCAGTGATCTGTCTAGGTTAAAACCGCCTCTATGGTTTACAAACTAACTTTAGACAAATTCATTAACTTCTTTAAACTCTTTATCTCATTTGTGAAATACAGGCAAATAATAAACTCTGCACTTAGAAGGGGATATTGAGACTATGCCTACTGAGCACATAATAAGTGTCCAACAAATGTTAGCTATTAATATTGTTATGAATATAAAAAATCAAATTCACTTGCAAACTACACTAAATGTTGAATATCACAGTAGTCAAAATTCCATCTCATAGTGTTATTATACTTAGTTACGGAGTCTTTAAATGGATACAAAGTTTTGAAGAAAAAATGAGAACCTAATAAAACACACAAGTTGTATATTTTTTTCAGTAAATTGTCCTAGAAAAACAAACTGTATTTGTCAGTCTTCTCAGCATAAGCTTGAGAGTTCCCTTGCACTATATTATTTTATTGTCTTTTGAATATTTTGTGCTAATCTTATCAAATGGGTAAATAAGAGGTTGAAGAAATCACAGTATACCACTATACATTATTATTATAGAATGTTTGGTCTCTTCCATATTGTTTAATATGGCTGTTGCAAAACTTCACAATCCCAAACTTAAAATTCTTTTTTATACAAATACAAGTTAATTAGGTGTACTATTCAGTTGCAATGTTTTATTTTTATAAAACTTTGTAAAGTTATGAACATGAAAAGAATTCCCTAAGCTTTTTACACAAGTAAATATCAAGCTCACAGTCTGTCCATTTTGATCTAATTGTAATTAACAAGAGACTTAAGACAGTAATAGAGGAGGAGGAAGACAAGAATTCTGCAGGCGGGTACCAATGAAAATGCCAAACCTGAACAGTTACTAACCATCTCCTTATACAGTTTGAGTAAAAGATGTACACTACAGAATGAAATAAAAGTGAATGTAAAATTTGTCTTCCCCCAAATACAACAATAAATTTACACAAGTCTTGAGGTTTACCCATGACATCAACAAAAACTAATGTGCTCAAGGAATTAAGTTTTCTTTCTTCTGTCAAAAAAAAAAAAAGCATATATAATTTTAAATTAGAAAATGAACGGTAATTTGCAAGCGAAAGAAAAACCAGATTCACATTCTACTATTTACATTTGTTCTATTTCACAGTCAAAATCAAAATGATTCTTTTCATTAGATAATTAGAAATAAACACTTTTAAAACCAAATGCATTTTACGCATCAATACTGTGGGAAGGTAACTCTGAATTCAGAAAGGCTGTCTAAAGCAAAATTAACTTAACTTTGCGGGGGCCAACAGGCCTATCATTTAGATCTTTAATAGCAGCCATAGCTTCATTATAGTTTATCATAGCAACAATGGCTTCTCCTGTAGGTAATCCTTGGTCATTATACTGTATTGAAACTGAATCAGGTACGATTCTATAGCCATGGAAAAAGTCTAAAATTTCATTAACATTAGCTTTAAATGGAAGATTCATTATCTTGATAGGTGTTAATCTACCTGAACCACAATTTAATTTGGGATCAGGCATAAATCTCCCCTCGGGAAAATTTCCCATGTTACGCTTTCCAAAGTCAAACTTGCCACCTTCTGGGCGACCAAAATTCACCAAAGGGCGATGACTTCTAAAATCATCAGGTGGACTCTTAAAATTTTCACTGGGAGGTCCAAAATTGTCAGGCAGTCTTGGGTCCTCCTCCGGAGCTTCTCTGAGGTCTTCCTCAGGGAGCTGCCTGAAGTCCTCATCAGAAACGCATCTAAAATCTTCTTCCTGGGGACTCCTAAAGTCTTCATCAGGAGGTTGCCTAAAGTCTTCATCTAGAGGGCCCCTGAAGTCTTCTTCTGGCGGGTACCTGAAGTCTTCCTCTTGGGAGTGCCTGAAATGTTCTGGGGGTGGCCTCCTGAAATGTTCCTCGGGTGGCCTCCTGAAGTGCATGGGGGGTGGCCTCCTCAAGTGCTCCGGGGGGAGCCGCCTGAAGTGCTCTGGGGGCCGCCTGAGATGCTCCGGGGGTGGTCTCCTGAGATGCTCTGGGGGAGGCCGCCTGAGATGCTCTGGGGGTGGCCTTCTAAGGTGCTCAGGGGGTGGCCTCCTGAGATGTTCTGGGGGTGGCCTCCTGAGATGCTCTGGGGGTGATCGCCTGAAGTCCTCTTCAGGGGAATGCCTGAAATCTTCTTCAGGGGCCTGCCTGAAGTCCTCCTCTGGGAACTCTCTGAAGTCTTCTTCAGACGGCTGCCTCCAGCCCTCCTCCAGTGGCCGCCTCCAGCCCTCCTCCGGTGGCCGCCTCCAATCCTCCTCGGGTGGCCGCCTCCAATCCTCCTCAGGTGGCTGTCTAAAATCTCCATCAGGGAACTGCCTGAAATCCTTCTCCAGTGGCCGAGGCCAGTCCTCCTCAAAATGCCATCTCCAGTCCTCCTCCCTAGGGTGCCTGAAACCATCATCCAAAGGGTGCCTAAAATCCTCTTCTAGGTGTCTAAAGTCCTCCTCAGAAGGTCGTCTGAAGTGCTCCTCCCGAGGGTGCCTCAAATCCTCCGGGGAGCGCCTGAAGTCCTCTGGAGGAAACCTGAAGTCCTCCGAGGAATGTCTGAAGTCCTCTGAAGGGAATCTGAAGTCCTCAGGGGAGTGCCTAAAGTCTTCTGGAAGGCACCTATCAGGGTGTCGGAAATCCTCGAGGGGATGATTAAAGTTATCCAGTTGCCTAAAGTCCTCTAGGTGATGTCTAAAGTTTTCAGAAGAACCAAATGGGTATACTAGTGGGTCTTTTGATTCAAATGAATGGGAAGGGTCATCTCTATCACATGACTGTGAAGAGGCTTGCATTTCTTCACTAGACGTCAAAGGAAAATTTACACCAAACTCCTGCATTTGTGCCTCAGATATAAGTCTTAATAATACCTCTGTCCCTAAGAACCTTCGTCGGTTTAAACGTTCAGCTTTCACAGCCTGTTCTTCTGATTTAAATTTTACCAATGCTTCTCCCAGACCGACTCCTTTGTCATCATAAAGCAAGTAAATATCCTCCTCAGCAAGAGAAAAGTCCGCAAAAAACTTCTGCACTTCAACTTTTGTAACATCGAATGGAAAATTTCTTATATATATGCACAGCTTCTGGCCAGAGTAGTTCTGTTGAGAGTATTTTTGTAAAAGATGTCCAGGCCTCTCTTTCTCTACAGATCCTGGTCTCTTTTTTTCATAACATGCAATGAACTTCAGCATTTGTTTTCTAGAAACTGGATCAACATGAACTGGACGATACTGTAAAACAGTCTTGTGTAAACTCAGAGCAGTATTGTAGTCTTTCAGAGTCTTGAATGTCACAAAGGCATATCTTGTTCTCCTTTCATCTTTATATAAAAACCTAATCTGTTCATTAGCCAGATCAGTATCTCTAAAGAAATTTCTTAAATCTCTTTTGTTAATACTTAGGGGCAGATTTTTTAAGTGAACATAAAATCCAAGAGGGGAACGAGAACGTGTACTTCTGGGTGATTTTGAATGAGACCATTTTCGAAAATGTCTATCATTAATTCCTTTTGGAGACTGTTCTTCAGATCTCACAGGAACATCACCCTCCTTAACTGCATTACCACCAAGGTCAATCCACTGCTGTTCTGAGCCTTGCATTACTTCTATAAATCTTGAACCCATAAAACTTCTGTGACATTTAAGACCTCCTGAAGCATCAACACATGAAGCAAATTTTACTATGGCATCACCATTATTTCGGCCATCATGATGTTTTAAAAAAATCACTCCATCCACACATAAACCAGAGAAAAAGACACGTACATCATCTTCATTCACTAAGTAAGGCAAACCTCGTAGAAACAAATAAGGATTCTCAGCCTTCAGTGGCCTTGTCTTTCTTGGCCTTAAATCACCATGTCCTGTTCCATTAGTATGAAATCCAGCATCTTGATTAATTGAAGGGCCATATCCAGAATTACTTGTTTCTTCCTTGATAGCCTCAATAAAATTAGATAGACTGCCAACCCCTGATGCCCCAGATCCTAGTCGCCCTCTTCCTATGTGACCACTTCTTTTCATTTCTATAGTCTTCTGCATTTCTGCCTTGCTACTAAGAAAGAGTTCTACAGATGAATTCTTGATAAGCCCTCCTGAACGACTTATGGCACGTCTTGCATCTTCATCTGTTGCAAAAATAATAAAAGCCTCCCCAACTTCCCCTCCAATTATATGCACTCCTCCATCAGGAATAGTCAATCCCGTGAAGAAGTGACGAACATCCACAGGCCCCGCAATAAAAGGAAGCCCCAGTAAACGGATGACTACAGCCATGCTGAGCTCAAACCAGAGCAATAACGACCTGCAGACAAAAAGGTACACATGATAGCATATCTTATTTTTGAAGTACCTTAGCCAAGTTTAATAATTACCTGGTTCCTGCTGCATTCAGCATTTATAAATAAAAACAAATACAAGTTCACAAAAATACTGATCTTGTCTAACTCTTAAAGGAAACAAAGAGTAAACTTTCTCTCACATAAACATACAAATAATCCAACTACCTTGAAGAAACGTTTCTTATCACCTATCCTATACAATGGTAGCATCGAAAATATCCAATCTTCCTTTGTAAGTCTGCCAAATGCTGCTTCACAACAAGACCGGACTACTTTTAGACTCATTTAGAAACAAATTCCACTGAAACATGACAGAGCTTTGTGGATTAAAATGTTACCAACCACGATCAATTTTACATATTTAGAAATGCCATCTCTGGTCAGTATGTAATTTATGTTCATAATAATAAACTGCCTATCGCTAATGCATCACTAGTCAGATATAAAGAACATAAGCCATGGGTACCTGGATGGACTATTCTACTTTTCATATTTTTGTCAAGCCTCTGTGAAAAGCCTTAAGCTCTGGATATCTTACCTTTTTTATTTCTTGGAGACCTGTTAATTCTGTAAAAGCAACTTAACTGTGGAAAGAAAATGAAATACAATTAATCCTTGAACCCTGTAATTTATCTTAATCCAGACTATGATATCCACTTCAGAAATACCTATCAAAAGTGAAACAATATAAGTAATCACAATTTAGGACATTGCAAAATGTTCTTCTTTATTCCAAGGAGACATAAATCACCCTTCTGCAAATCCAAGTAGACATGTGCAAATTACTCCAAAATAAAAACTTGTTGAAAGGCCAAACAGGTAGCATAATGGTTAAGGTGCTGGATCCTATGTGGCCTACTCCACGGTTTGAGTCCTAGACCCAGTAGCTTGAAAAACATGCAGGGCACATGTACATGCAAGCCCAAGATCTCAAGAGAAGAATGGAGACGAAGGGACTGCAGTGTAGTAATTCAGTTATGTATTCATCTGCCTCTCTTTGGAGAGCATAAATGCCTTATAGCAAACAAACAAATACAACAACAGCAAGAACAACAACAACAAAACACTTGTTGAAAATCAAACAACTGCTCCTTGATTGGAAGTAACAAGAGGAAAAGAGGGAAATGTTAAGTGTTCTGAATGCAGTAGTAGTTACATAGATGTATAAATGTGTCAAGGTTCAAATTAAATTCTATTCTTAAGGTCTATGCATTCTGTTATATTGAAGTTTTACATCCATCAAAAAACAAAAGAAGCTCTTCTACAAGAATATGTCAATACCAAAATTTACTTTCCTTATGAAAACCCAAACATCTAGTTCACATTTCTATCCAATCTCTTGCCATACTCTCCCTTTCAAGACATAAGACTAAATCAAATCCATGAGGCACCATTCAAAATGATACAACATATGAATAGAACAAAGCTTGAAATCAAAAACCAATTTTTAATGCAATAATTCTAAACCTATGGCTACCATCTTGATACAATTTTAAGTTCTGCATGTTTGGCTTACACTCCCAAACACTGAACTAGATTTCATGACTTTAATATAACTGAGATAAATACTAAAATAGCTCTAGAATCAAAAATCTCAACACTACTCACTCCCTATATGAGAACTATTAAAATTCATTTCAAGTGAAAGAGAAATTATTGACATAAATATGGATATTGGAATCTTATATTAATAACCTTATTCCATTACAAACTATTCTGCACTCTACTTAGAAGAAACACAAATGACAGTGTAGAAAAGCAGAATTATAATAAAAATTCACTGATTTGGAATATTGTGATTACCAGTGTTAAGTACAGAAAAATCTCAACTTAGTATTTTTTTAAGGAAACTTGCATCCAATACTTTTCAGATACTTATCCAAACTAACAATATTTAATAAAGGTTAACCAAATAAGTTTTTTGGACCTGCCAAATGAGTAAGTACACATTTTTAAATGTGTAAATAATGTTGTTTTACTTACATTTAAATATCACTGTTCCACAAGTGGGATCAGAAGACATACCATTGGGTTCTGCAAGGTTTGTTTTCCTTTAAAAAGGACCCACAGGTTATGTTTTTTAAACTACAAGCTAAACAAAGATATCAAGAAATTACTTGACACATTCTACATTTTAAAAATATTAATGAGTGTGGTGTGTGTGTGTACATGCCTAGTTTCTCCAACAAACCTAATATCCACATCAATACTTCAATAAAAACCATAAATGCCTCCTGGAACACTTATTTCAAGTTCCAAGGCCCCCTCCTATGCAAACTGGCTTGGCTACTTTTTTAAAGTATTTTAGAAAGCAGCACAAGATATGTATCATTTTGTCTCTTCCAAAGTTTTTTTTTTTTTTTTCAAAAAATTTTGAGGCAATAAGCCCTGAAAGCATAAATTCATATTAAAAATTAGAGATGTTCCAAGTAATATTTATTAGTAAGTCAAATTTAAAAAACATGACTAATTTAACCTAACTTTAAAAGTACTTTTTAATTATTGTAGTTTCGGGAGCACAAATCTCATGAATTCCAGTTCAACCAGATTATTTTAAAAGATGGTTCTGGGGACCAGCAGGTGGCGTGGTGGTTAAGGTGCTGGACACGCCCACATGGCCAACCATAGTTCCAATCACAGACCTGGTGGCTTGCTTTATCACTTTCCTACTCCCTCTCTCCCTCTCTCCCTCTCTCTCTCATGTCTCTCTCTGGTCAAATTAAAAAATAAATGAATGAATAAATAAAATTAAATAAAAAAAAATCTTAAAAAAAAGATGGTTCTAATTTACCAGTTAAATATAATTAATGCTAAAACTTCTTTGCCTTTCAGATAATAATGTATCACATTGATCCCCTTACAATAACACACCTAAGAGACCACCTACAAGTGACCAGATCTCAAAATCAGCACCTCTCCTGTGATTCCAATATGCTTCCTTATGCAAAATCTCCAGAAATCCTGTTAATACTTTAGATTACACAAAACACACAAGTGACCCTAAAGTACTCTGCACTTAAAGTTTTTCTAGTTACCACAAGTATTTTTGTGACCTTGTTTATTTAAAGACACAGCTAGCTGCTAGGACTTACATGAAAAGGATGTAGAACCCTAAAAACTTATTTAAGGCTAAGTCACTGAAATTACAAGCACATTTTAAGTAACTCTGCTGATTTTATCCAACAATTCACCCTACTTAATCACCATTCAACTGAACAATATGAAATGTGCATCTTCTAATCAGACTGTGAGGGAAACGGGAGGGAGAATTAATTTAAGTAGGTATTATCTCAGATCTAGTTGATTTTTTTTTTAAGTCACTTTCCCAGACATGCTGCGGGAGAGAAAACTGTTATTCTTTGCCTATTTCTTAAAGCCCAAAGTTCCAACGAAGCATTTTAAATTTTAAACGTGGGTTTCTCCTGTAGAAAATAATCTACCCCAGTCCAGTTATTCCATCTGGTGATCTGCCTTTTAGTACGTGGATGGTTAAAAATGAGAACTAAAGACATGACCACACAAAAACAGTCCCCAAAAGGAACTGAAAATGAAGACGAAGCCACATGGCACAGGATTTCTCATCTCATCCTTCTCCTCCAAGGGAATCATCCGAAGGCATCGTTTCAACCATTCAAAGCCTTTGTCCACACTCCCAGGGGTCAAGAGCTTTCTTCTTTCGCGCCAGGCCGAAGCTGTGACGTGGATTCGATGCTGTCGCCAGACCTTCAGGCACCATCGGCCTTCCATCAACCTGGACCGCCCAACCTCCGTGCCTTCCGGTTCGCCCGGCCAAGGGCAAACACTCCACCCTACCTTGCGCAGGATGAACTTGCCCCCAAGTCTACCTGAAACATTTTCGTCCCTCTCACGCCCAACAAGCAGGGCCTTCAGGACTTCCCTGCCACCACTGACTACGATGACATAGCACACCTAAAAAATACCTATGGGCTCCTTCGAGATCTTCACTCTCAAGATCCCGGGGAAGCGCGCACACATCACCACACGGGGCAGGCGGGGGAGAGAGGGCGGCGTCTAGCAAGGAAACGGGGCGCCCTAACCACAGAGGCTACGCTAGATCCCGGCGCGGCGGCGGCCCCGCCTTTCCCTGCTCCGTCTCGGTCGCCAAATCCTCCCCGACCCGACGCCCCAAGGGCCACTGCTTCGCACTCGGCAATAAACACACACCACAGCCGGCGAGTCCGACGCACGAGGCCGGGAGCCGGACGCTCCCCGTCGCAGCAGCCTGCCCAAGCCAGGTAGAACACCCTCAGTGAGCCTAGACGAAGATGGCGCCCACTCTCCCCTCGGGCCCCGACAAACGGACGCACAGTTTGTCTGCCCATGCGCTCTCCTGGCGTAACCCACCAGCCCAGCGCCTCGGCCACGCGTGCGCACGCGCCTTGACGCTAACCCGCTCCTCTATTTTGGGAGAAGGAGGCGGTGCCGAGTTGGGTGAGCTCGCGCGCACGCGCAGATCCTGGAGTCTGGACCCGGGGGAGATTTCTGAGATTCAGAGAGCAGCGGGCGGCTGCGGTGAGAAACGTCAGTAGGCGCGAAAGTACAACGGACAGCGTTTCGGATTTCCAGGAGTTGAGGAGAAAGCTGCAAAAACAGAAAAGAGTCGCCAGTTTCTTTGTCTCGAGTGTTGCAGTCACTGTGTGCTGTTAGCATCTTCTTTAAACTATAAAAGGTCACGGAAAGCTGATTTTACTACCTTATATGTTCGTCAGATACAGTGCCGATACCTTGTGGATCAATAAATGCATGCTTAAAGCAATTTTATGCACACTAATAAGCTTGTGAAATACCTTTGTAAGTTTGTTGTACCTAATAGTTTTGGGAAACAGATCAGATGGGCCAGCCCTGAAAATGAAGAAACTAATCAGGCAGGCTCTTAGATGCCTGCTACGCATAATAACTGGTGAAAGACCTTGTGTTTGGTTTTCTGTATTTGCAAGTAATGAAGCAGTGCACCACGTTGATAACTACATGATGTATGTATGAGTAAATTCAAAGCTCACTAATAAAACAGAAACTACATTTTTAAAACCTTGTTACAGGTGAGAGAAAAAGATGAGTTTTGAATCTCTCCCTGCGAAGTACTTATTCTTAAATTTGATAATATGATTGTGAGAAAAACAAAGTAGTTCAACAAGTGGGAAAAAAAAATTCCCAGAGTGAGATACTTCTTTAACTCCAGCAAATTACCTAAGCCTCTCTCTGTGCCTCATTTATAAAATGAAGAAAATAAAGATATTGCCATTCTTTGACTCCTCCTGTTCTGTTCACCTTAACTGGAGCAGTTTGTCATGACTGCAGCACCCTCTGCTCTCCTGGTATGACATTTTTCAGAAGCTTTTTCTAGATCTGCAGCATCCTCAAAAACAGCCTGTCATCACTTATTCTCAGAGTTATTTGATCTCAGCTCCTGAGATCTTCATCCTTTTTCATATCTTGACTTCCAACCAATCCTACTGACCCTTATTATGAACGGCATGTCAAGCACCTTGCCAAGTTTCCCGAAAGACAGAGCATCTCGAGAAGCTCACGTTCTATATTTTTTACTTGCAATAGGGTGTGTGTCCTTGCTAGAGTGACAGAGAGAGAGAGAAAGTAAAGCACACCCACCCCCACAGGGGTAATGGACACACGTCAATTCCTTCCCCATTCTCCTCTGGGATTTTGGGCATGCACACACATGCGCCTGGCATGCTTCTCAAGCTGCTGGGTCCAGAACTCAAACTGCTCAGTTGGCCATGTGGGATCCAGCTGCCCATGACACCACGCCACCTGCTGGCTCAAGAAGCTCTTATTCTAGCAGAGGAGAAAGCACAGTTTCAACCAGGAAGAAATGAAGAGCTTAGGAATTAAGATCATGGGCTCTTAGGTCAAGCAGGCTCAAGTATGACTCTAGCTCTGCCGCGTCATGACTTTGGAAAAATTCTTTATCCTTAGATGTCTCCATCTGTAGAATGAAGATAATAAAGGTGGAGTGTCCCCTATCTGAAGTGTTTGGGGCCAGAATTGTTTTAGATTTCAGATTTTTTTAAGGAATTATTTAACTTTATTTATTATTGTTATTTTCTAATTTGATCAGAGAGTGAGAGAGAGAGAGGGAAAATGAGAAAGGAAGCCACCAGGTCCGGGACTTGAACTATGGTTGGCTATAGAGGAATCCAGAGCCTTTACCCACCACACCACCTACTGGCCCTGATTTTTTTTCCTTTCTTTTTTTTAATACACATTTCTGAAGGAAACTTTACACAATACTTTTGTATTGTAGTATTTTAACTACAACCCATGACGCGAGGTCAGGTGTAAAAATTGTCTTCTTGAGGTGACATGTCAGTGCTAGCATTTTGGATTTTCGGAATAGGGATGCTCAACCACACAAGGCAGTGATGAAAAATAAATAAAAGAATGGTTGTAAAATACTTAGCACAGCCCCTAGAACAATAAACTCCCAGATAACTTAGAAGCCAAGAAGCCCAATCAGAGGTCAGAATACCATAATTATTAAGCCTAACTCTGCCACTTGGCAGCTGTATCACTTAGTTGCTGAAGCTCTCTGTGTCTCGGTTTCTTCATCTACTAAATAAAAATGACACCAGGGCCATTGTTCAGATGAAATGAGTGTGCCTATGTGCCTGTGTAAGATTCAAGAGTCTTAACAGAATCAATAGATGATCGATGTGTGGTAAATAAGCACACTAAATCAAAATGAGTGTGCCTATGTGCATGTATATACACACATAGATACACATATATACAAGTGTATTTCAAACACTTATGGAATTAATATATGAGTGAATTTTGATGCAAGAAATTTTGAAATCTATGTGTAGTTATTTCTTAATATACATTCCCATGAACTTTTTTGAAAAGCGTGAGTGTGTGTGTGTGTGTGTGTGTAACTAAGCAAATATGATAGTAAAGTGCCAAGAAAAAAATATAACATAAAATCTTGCGTGTAGCTCTGGTGGGTCTCATGTGCCTTGCCAGCTTCTGCCCTGTAGTGGTCCTCAAAGGTACATCTGCAAAACCTTGAGGGATAATTGGAGCACAGTTTGGACACTAGTGATTAAATAAAGAAACTTGGTCCATTGTATGTGACAGAAGTCAGATTCAAGAGTCTTGAGGGAATCAACTTTCCCATATTTCAACTTGGATAATTTCTTGCCTGAAGTAATTATAAGTCTTGTTTCCAAGGTAGAAAGATGAAAGAAACTGGGATCCTGAACACTACCAATGGTAGAAGTTAACAAAAGGAGACTGAATGAAATGAGCTTTTTTTCTTTATGTTTTTATTTTATTCATGATAGAGAGCACATGCATATGCAGGAGACACCCAGAGAGAAGTACCCTCAACAGGGTCTTATCACACCGTGCTCCCCTTTCCAGGACCCTCTAGTTCATCAGGATCTTGAGTGTGTGCCCATGCACCCAGGGAGTCTTCAAGCTGACCTGGGGATCTGAACCTATGGTCAACTGAGTGGCTTCCAGTATTGCAACTCAGTTTACTGACTAAGCCACTAGGCTAGGCCAAGGATACTGAATGATATGGTTTACTGCTGAAACTTTGGATCTTATATCTCAGTAAAGTTCATTTCTAATGAATGGGACAGGACCATGTATAAAACAAGACATCTCTTTCTGTTTAGGTTTCCTTTCTCATGGGTTTCAGCCAATCCCAGGTATGTAAAACAAAAGGAAAACAAACAAACAAACAAAACAACAACAACAACAAAAAAAAGAGGAAATCTAAGTATATAAAGACAAACTCCAAAGAGAGAGAATCTAAGCCACAAACTAAAATATAAATCCAAAGACCATGTCATGAGGACACAAAAAAATCCAAGTGCTATGGCCAGAGGCCTCATGGTCCTGAGCCTAACTACACTGGCTTTCTGTACCCTTCCTAGCGATGAAATGAGTGGAGAAAGCATTAAGACCCCTTTTCAGTTTGGAAAATGACAACAATAATGATAAGGATGAGCCAGTTTAGATTTATTCTTTCCCATGACAACGAATGTGCATTGCATGCCTACAATGTGCAGGCACTGCTAAGGAGATGGTTGTGAGCAGTGATACACATATTTCTTGTTCTCATGAAGCTTGCAGCCCAGGAGAGGGGAGGATAGCTAATGAAAGAGTTATTTAACTAAATATAAATGTACGAAAGGGATGAGGGAAATAAAAGAAATTCAAAGTTCTTGATAGTATTTCATAGGAGGATATGGCCTGCCTGGTCAGGAAGGGCAAGCTCTAAAGAAGCAATTAATTAGTTGCAAGGAAAGGCAGAGTTAAAGAAGTAAAGAGAACTTGTTAAGAAGGGAGAAAGGCAAGTGTGGTCCAAGCAGAGAAGTGCAAAGGTTAGGTGGTCTTCAAAGAAAAGAAAGATTGGTTTGGGCAGAGAGCACAGAAGTGCTCAAGAGAATACAAGGCTACAGAAAGAAGACAAACCAAGCTGAGGGTTATGGTTCCGGTTAAACTGTTTGGACTTTCCATTTGGAAACCCAATGAAATATTTTAAGCAAGGATTTGAGGTATTCTAGTTGTTCTTCAAAAGATTACTCCAGAGCCGAAGCTTGGGCAATGGCAGTTCTGTACGCCTCGCTCTGGGCAGACCCGAGGCCACCGTGCCCCTGCGGTAGACCCGACCTAGGTGACAGTCCCCGGGGTCCCGAGGGATGGACGGGTCTAAGACATCCAGCAGCACCAAGCAGGTGAGTTTCGTGTGCCAGCGCTGCAGCCAGCCCCTGAAATTAGACATGAGCTTCAAGATCCTGGATCATGTCACCATCCAGGATCTCACAGCTCCATTTCTTGCTGCAGCCCAGACAAAACCAGGAGAGACCAAAGAGGATGAAGCTAACTCAGGAGAGGAGCCATTTATTGAAACTTGTCAGGATGGTGTCTCTCACAGATTCATCCCCCCAGCCAGGATGATGTCCACGGAAAGTGCCAACAGCTTCACTCTGATCAGGGAGGCATCTGATGGTGGCACCACGGAGAACCTCAGCCAAAGACTGAAGGTCACTGGGGACCTTTTTGACATCATCAGACCAGACAGATGTGGATCACCCGCCGTGTGAGGAATGCACAGATTCTCTCTTAGATCAGCTGGACACTCAGCTCAACATCACTGAAAATGAATGTCAGAACTACAAACGCTGTTTGGAGATCTTAGAGCAAATGAATGAGGATGACAGTGAACAGCTACAGATGGAGTTATAGGAGCTGGCATTAGAGGAGGAGAAGCTGATCCAGGAACTGGAAGATGTGGAAAAGAACCACAAGGTGGTTTCAGAAAATCTTGAGAAGGTTCAGGCTGAGGCTGAAAGACTGGATCAAGAAGAAGCTCAGTATCAGAGGGAATACAGTGAATTTAAATGACAACAGCTGGAGCTGGATGATGAGTTAAAAAGTGTAGAAAACCAGATGCACTATGCCCAGATACAGCTGGATAAGATGAAGAAAACCAACATCTTCAATGCAACCTTCCATATCTGGCATAGTGGACAATTTGGCAAGATCAATAACTTCAGATGGGTCGCCTGCCCAGTGTTCCTGTAGAATGCAGTGAGATTAATGCTGCTTGGGGCCAGACAGTGTTGCTGCTCCATGCTCTGGCCAATAAGATGGGCCTGAAATTTCAGAGGTATCGACTTGTTCCTTATGGAAACCATTCCTATCTGGAGTCTCTGACAGACAAATCTAAGGAGCTGCCATTGTACTGTTCTGGGGGATTGCGGTTTTTCTGGGATAACAAGTTTGACCATGCCATGGTGGCTTTCCTGGACTGTGTACAGCAATTCAAAGAAGAAGTTGAGAAAGGTGAGACACGCTTTTGTCTTCCTTACAGGATGGATGTGGAGAAAGTCAAGATTGAAGACACAGGAGGCAGTGGCGGTTCCTATTCCATCAAAACCCAGTTTAACTCTGAGGAACAGTGGACTAAAGCTCTCAAGTTCATTCTGACAAATCTTAAGTGGGGTCTTGCTTAGGTATCCTCACAATTTTATAACAAATAACTTTATTTTTTTCCTTTGGGGCTGTTTGCCTTAAAGGCTTTAAATTTTGTTTTGTTTGCATAAAGAAAAATGTTTTAAATTAAATTTGGAGTAATATTGTTAATATTAAATAGCACATGTTTACAATACCAAAAAAGAAAAAAATCCACAAAAGCCACTTTATTTTAAAATACCACATGACAGAGTTTTCAGCGCTATAACATGCCGTGTATAGTTACCAGCCCTTCCCTTGTCATAGTTTGGACTCTTAAACTCATGCCGGCTTTTCCCTGTCTTTCCTAAAAACAACTAATTTAAATTTGTGGGTTTTTTTGTTTGTTTGTTTAATGAAGTTGACTTGAGATCGATGTGTTTTCACTGGAGTCTCTCAACTTCCTACATTTACAAATATAAAATAGAAACTTTCGTCTCCACGGTGACAGCAAGATGTTTGAGACCCACACTTAGAAAACATGGGAAAATGACATCTGAGCTTTGCCTGGTCACCTTGTGATATGATCAGAAGCTTGAAATTTAACACTTCTCATGTGGTAGTACGGAATGCCTACTCTGCTCTGTGTTAGAGACATAAAATGGTGTTTGATACTGTTTGAGACATTATGGAGAGATTTGATTATTTGTAATAAAAGATTTGCTACAGTCTGATGACTGCCTAAAGGTGCATTGTGAGGTGGGTTTTTTTCCCCTCCCCCCACTAAAATAGAGTATTTGTATTCTGGGAGAATTGAGTTCAAGTGCAAGTAAGTGGAAATTCTGTTGAGACATGTTTAGTAATGGGTTAGTTTTCATTTAAAAGACTGTGAAACTAGGCGGTTGCAGAGGAAGCCTTATATGTAAAAAATATATATATATATATATATGTATTACTCCCGCTGATTCATCTTGCTTGCTTTTCAAAAGATTACCCCAGCTAAAAAATGAAGAATGGACCAGAGGATGGCAAGAGTATGTGCATGAACATGAATTAACAAATACTTTACCTTCCGATTTCAGGTTGCATTTTGAATTCAGGAATTTAATCTTCAGTCCTTCCAAAAATCCTAATAAAATAACAGAAAAGTTTTAAAAGACAAAACTGACAAGTGCAAAGAAAATATAGTAGGGGCAATAACTATAAAACTTTGCAAGCAGTAAGCAAATAGATAGGTGATTATTATTTCTCTTGTGAATCTAAGAAAGCCCAGCCCTAACCTGGCAGTGGGGAAAGATAAGAAGCAACTTGATATGCATCTAAGAAGTCCTCAATGGCTGAGGAGGCATCAGTATCTTCAACCCAGGAAAGGGAAGCAGAGAAAATGGGAGAGCTGAACATAAAAACACATAGCTCTTACAATGTAGATCTCCTCTTTCTTTCCTGTACCAGGAAACCTGTCTCTTCCCTGCTTCCACATATTGGAGGTTTATTCCTGCAGAGAGTATTACTAGTTGTTATCAGGCGTTCTATGTATAAAAGGGCATTATGTGAATGATGAAATGCATACCTTCTTTTCTCACTAAATCTGACAGCCAAGCCCAAATCCTCCAGGGATGAGAGTCTTTCTGGGGAATTTGATCAGTATGGTGGAGTAAGGTGTGGGGTAGGAAGAATGCAAGATTTCCTTATGAAACAGTCCAGGTAAATTCCTCTACCTGTTTTAGCCCAAGCAGCAAGTCCTATCTATCCTTGCAGAGCTTTTACTTAGCTTTTCAGTGTGTCCCACTTTTATATATGTGCAAATAGGGAAGAGGCACTAGATTTAGAAAGAAAGACTTTAATTCAAAACAATACCAAAGAGGGGCTGGCAGGCGGTATGGTGGTTAAAGGCATGGGACTTCCACATGGCCAACAGTGGTTCAAGTCCTGAACCTGGTGGCTTGCTTTCTCATTTTCCCTCTCTCTCTGATCAAACTGGAAAATAATAAACAAACAAACAAAGCTAAACATTTTTTTAAAAAACAAGAATTGCAAAGAAGCAGAAATGATACAGGCAAAAGAAAACTTTAAAACACTCTAAGCAATGTCCTCAGAAATAAAGTACTGCATGCATGCAATACTCAAATGCTATAACCAAGATACTGTCAGAAGACAGAAAAGCACCTATAAATGTACAATAGTAGAAATGAAATGTTCAATGGAATATCTCACAGATAAAGTTCAGGAAATTTTCCAGAAAGTAGTGCAAGACAAAATAAGATAGAAAATGAAAAAATAAGAAAATTAAATGAACAGTTTAGAAGTTCCAATGCCTAAAAATAGAGTATCCAGAGAGAACAGGAAAAATGGAGAGAAGGTCTTCAGAGGAATGGTTAAACAAATTATTCCTGAATGTGATGTTCCAGTATATTTATTAAAAACACAAAATGATTATATCTCTGTAACCAAAGGAATGTTAGAGCCAAATTTTTGTATCTTGTTGTAATTTTACAATATTTTTTTAAGGTATACACTTAAATGTTTTCAGTCATAGTATTTTTTTCATTGCATTTTTTCCTCACTTGTTATAATTTCTAAGACTGTTCATATTTCATTATACTCAGATCATTACTACAGTAAGTACCTTAGCACATGTGCAGATATTGCAGCTAGCCTAGTTTTGTTTTGGATTTTTGCATCTTTTTGTCTCTAGTTAAGGGATGTATGTTTTGGAGTAATGGATTAGAAACCTTTAAAGAATTACATAGGCTCTAAAATTTGGGCTTATTGCAGCTTATTTTAATGTGTTTTAACATTTTTTAATATTTTTTTTTAAAGAGAGATTTTTGCTATAGGGCACGTGTGCTCACAGGAGAGACACAGAGAGACAGAAAGTAAGAAATCAGAAATTAAGAAACCATCCCCCCCAACACAGAGAGACAGAAAGCAAGAAATCCCCCCCCCCCCAAAAGGGGATGGCCATGCCACAATCCTTTCTACTCCATCCTTCTCTTGGTATCTTGGGCATGCATGCACAAGCACCTAGCATGAGTTTTAAGCTGCTGGGTCAGGGACTGGAACCACAGCCAACTAAGTGGGAGTCCAGTGATGAAACCATTATGTCATCTGTTGGTCCTTTAATCAATATTGTTTAAAAAAAAGACAATTTATTAAGGATTAGGTGATTCAATGTAGTGTCTTATTTGTGTGTGTATGCCTTGAGGTATATGTTGTCATTCTAAAATAAATTCCATCTTTTATTTTTATTTCAGAATAAAATTACACATTCGAAGATGCTATTTTTTATTTTTTTATTTTTTGGTGAGAACCATGTTATGTTATGTTTCAGCATGGTAAAATCACATCACACTTACAGTGGGACACAAGGAATTAAGAGATTATGGAAGAATGAAGATGTTTTAAGAATAAACAAGGTCTAGGGTGCACGGCTGAAGTAGGGTAGATTACTGACACATCGGATGGCAAAATTATTCTTTATCATGACACAAACTACATCTTGTAGTAAGGCTCATAGTAAGGCTTTGTCACGTTGTTCCACTTCTCAGTTATCTCTTTACAAGTGACTAGGACACATCTGTACCAAATAAAAATTGATGCCATGGTAAAATTAGCCTCAGGATCTTCCTCAACCTCTATATCCATGAGCAGCCACATTCCCTGGTACTGTATTTCTCTTGCCTGAAATATCCTTGCTATTCCTTCAAAAACCAGATTTAAACCACTTGTTCCTGTGAAGAAAAACAACTAGACAAAAAAATTCCTGATCAGAAAGTCTGTATTGTTCTTAGCATACTCCTATTACTAGGAGTAATTCTTTACTCCTCAATTGCTTATTTGCCAAGGAGTTGGAAAAGGATAATCAATTTAAGAAAGTTTCAAATCAATTGTTGTCTTTTATTATCTTTAAAATGTCATATGAAGGCCTTAGAAATTACCCGACTTGTTACTGTAGCTGGAAAATTCTTAGATCTTACTCATCAACCTGCTGCACTGTACCCTTCTCAGAGAAAAAAACCCTTCTCAGAGACATAGATACCACCCCAAAATTTTCTTATATCCTTATTTTTAACTGTCATGGTTTGCTGTATTGAAGCAGCTGAATTTGAAATAAGTTCAATATCATTGCCTTCAAGGATCAACTCATCTTTCTGGGCTTGAGATGCTGAACAAGCAACACCTGGTCTCATTTGAACCCTCCGGATGTATTTTTCACCCAAGAAATTTCAGATTTCAACAAGAGACCCATTCTTCTGAATAACAACATTGATGAGGAAATGAGCGTACTCAAACCTCATCTTGTAGCAGAAGCCCAATGTAACACCCTTGATCATGTTCTGGATGTTACTACAGATAGTGCGAACGGTCACCAGCTCCGTTCTGTTTCCCCACTATTTGTCAACCTGCAGCCTCTCCTTCTTCCCAAGGAGGCTGAGCTCGACATTGATGTGGTTGAAGTCCCTCTGCAGCGTTCCTCTGGGGCCCTTCACGATGATGGCACATCCCTTCAGGGTGATGTCGATATTCTCGACCATCTGGTTGCTGAGAATGGTCTTCATCCTCGCAGTAGGCGCAGCAAAGAGAGCAAGCTTTATTTTTTAAAAAGTTATTCCCCAGTGTTAAACAACATGAATTTCTGAATACTGAAGGCCAAAGAAAAGCTCATAACAAAAGACCCTAACATGCACCATTGTAAAATTAAGAAACATAAGAATAGAGAGTATTATCCTAAAAAGAGAGTAAAAAACAAATTATACACCAAAGATTAACAATGAAAAGGCAGTAGATTTTCCAATAACAATGTTAGAAACCAAAAGAAAATGGAACGATGTTTTTTCTGAGGGAAAATTATCCAAACTAGAATTCTATACCGAGTAAACTACCTAGTTTGGAAAGGAGAGAATAAAAGCATATTCAGATATGCAAGATCACAAATACTTACATCTCATGCATCTTCTCTCAGGAAGCTGCTGAATATGTGCTCCACCCACCCAAGGAAATAAGCCAAGAAAGAAGATACGTAATCCACTAAACTTGAGATCTCTCTTTAACATTCTTTCCTTTTCACTTTGCAGTTTAGAAGATTATACATCCTCTTCTTTCCTGGTTTACTCCAAGGAGAGACCACAAAACATAAAAACTTAGGCTGAACATATTAAGAACATAAACTGCTTTTATCCTAATCCCAGTTTTCACTTTTATTAGTTGTCAGCCTTGAGCAAATTATTTAGGCTCTTGCTGCCTAAATTTCTTCATCTATAAATTGAGCATAATGGTATCTACCAGAGGGCCATTATGAGGATCAAAAGCACTTGAAGGAAGACCTAGCACACAGTAAATGTATTAAATATATTGAAAAATTAATAGTTCGGAGGAAAAGTAAAAGACACTATCATCTAACCAATTATGAGCAGAACTCAATCGTGGAGTCTGGCCATAATCAGTCAATCATTAATCTCCTCCTAAAGGTCCCACCTTTAGGCATCATAATCAGAATAGTATTCATCCTCTTATCCCTGTTAACAATGGCTGAACATATTAATTTGTGGGGGACATATGCCATCTGAAAATGTGGTCATCAAAGTGATTGACATGGATTACATCTTCAAGGCAGGAAACTAAAATATGAGAAGAGACAAATGTCTGGGACTCAGCCCCCAGGGATCTCATATTTAATAGCCAAGTAAAGAGGCAAGAGTCAGCAAAGGACAGAGAACAAGAATAACCAAGAAGTTTATTCCAGAAATAATCTGGAAGAAAACCAGAACAGTGTTCCATTATAGAAGCCCAGTTAGGTTTGGAACATATTGAATAAGATATGATGGTTATTTATATCTAGTAGCCACTTGTAATAAAAGTCTAGATACTGGGAAAGAGCACAGGTCTCCCACACGAATTTCCGTGCTGTGATGATCTTGACCTCAATAATTCCCCTTTCTGGCCATAACCTCCACTTCCTTACTTTGAATGTTTTTCATCTTTTTGATAATATTGTAATCTATTAATTCCCTCATGAACACACTCACCTTTCCCTTTTCTTACTAATGTCCAAGAAAGCAGATCCAGGGATTCAAAGGCTGCAGCAAAATGCAGGTATAAGAGTATGAGCTCCTGTGTCAAGTTACCAGGGACAGAATCATGATCAAATGTGAGCTTAGGGAACCAGCAGTTAGCGTAATGGCTATGTCGCTGGACTCCCACGTAGTCGACCGCGGTTCGTGTCCCGGACCCGGTGGCTTAAAACTCATGCCGGGCGCGTGTGCGTGCGTGCCCAAGATCCCGAGAGGAGAATGGAGGAGAAGGGATTGCGGCGTGACCATCCCCCCTGGGGGGTGATTTCTCACTTTCTGTCTCTATGTCTCTCTCTGTCTGTCTGGCGAGCGCACGCGCCCTACAATGAAAATCTCTCAAAAAAAAAAAATGTGAGCTTAGAAGTCATCTACGCTGAGCCAGCACACAGTGTGATTATTAAGGTGCTAGATCCCTTAGAGCTGACATGGCAGTTTGAGTCCCAGATCTGGCAGTTTGAAAAACACATCAGGCATGTGTGCATGCATGTCCTAAATCCCAAGAGGAGACTGTAGAAGGGATTGCGGCATGGCCATCCTCTCTGGTGAGTATATGCACCCTATAGCAAAAAACTTAAAAAAAAAAAAAAAAAGTCACCTGTGCTTTCTAAGCCTTTGTTATCTTATCTGTAAAACTAATGATAATGGTCTCAATTTGGGATCAAATAAGACATTGCAGTGCCTGGCCACCGAAAGCAGACAACTAATATTATTTCAATTATTGTCCATGACCCTAGTTCCCACCAACATGTTAAATAATTCCTATGACTTACTTTCTTCCTTATTTTTTTTCTTTAATCTAGTCAATAAGTTTCATTCAGAAGGTTTTTATCTTCCATAGGTGTCTTCTCTTAAAAATGACAACCATTCACCTAAACATCTAAGTCAGAAACCTGGGACATATCCTTGACACTGTGTTTTTACTTCTTATGCCCAAGTTATCAAACTCTTACAATTCTTCCTCTAAAATAGCCCCTTCATTTATCTTCTCCTGCCTCTCCCTTTTCCATTGTCCTTATATAAGCTCTAAATTTCTACTTTAGCCTCCCAAGTGGTACCTACATATAGTCAAAGTTTCCATATACTTCTGTTCCAGGATATTTATTTTCTAAAATGCAAATCTATTCATGTTATTCGCTAGCTTAAAATCTTAACCTTGAAACATGGTAGGCAAATATCAGCATTTTAAAAGCTTCACTTCTATTTTTTTCCACTTTTCCAACCTCATCTCTTCTCATTGGCCAAACATATCCCACAACTCAGGGACACTGAAGTACATGTTACTCCTCTAGTGTGCCTGCCCTTTGATGCCCCTGAATCTGTTCTTGACGGTTTCACTTCCTGGTCTGCATATAGTGTCTCCTCTTCCATCCTTCTTCATTGATCTCCAACTCTACAGTCTCAATGATAGCAGTTATCCAACTCATGTTAATAATTTGTTTCTATGTCTACTTCTCTATTGCATTGTGAGGCCCCTGAGAGCCTAGTTCCTGGCCCTAAAAAATGTCTACTTCATGAAAATGATCAATCAATGTTTAAAAAATTATTGAACTTCCCACCAAAGATGAGCTATTTCCTAACTTCCCACCTATTTCCTATTTCCTGGTGATTATGCCTCTATTAATTTGGTTTGGAGATTCAAACCACAATAGCCTTTGAGACACTCACAGATGATTCCCATTTCTGGTCCCAACCTCTTCATTAAGTGTTAGACCTCCACATCCATCTCTGGTATACCTCTCAACTTGAGTAAGGAACTAATTTTCTTTTCTTTTCTCTTCCCTTTTCTCTTCTCTTCTCGTCTCGTCTCGTCTAGTCTCTCTTCTCTTCGCTTCTTTTCTTTCTTTCTTCCTTTCTTTCTTTCTTTCTTTTTTATTTCTGGAGAGAAATTTTTGGTATGGGTGTGTGCACTCGCCAGAGCCAGAGAGAGACAGAGACAGAAAGCAAGAAATTACCCCCGCCCCCTCCACCAGGGGGACAGTCACTCCACAATCCCTTCTCTTCCATTCTCCTCTAGGGATTTTGGGCCTGCACGGACACATACCTGGTGTGAGTTTTAAGCCATTGGGTCTGGTATTTGAACCACAGTCAGCAATGTGAGAGTTCAATAATGTAACCATTACTCCATTGGCTGGTCTCAAGGCAACTCATTTTCAACAAACTCAAACTACATTCATATTCTCCTAACTGTTCGCCTCTGTCTAGGACTTCTCCAGTCCATCTTCTTTATCTGCTTCCACTCGGCATTATCTTATCTTGCAGGTAAGAGCTAGGCTTGCTGTCAATTTTTTTATCTCCAATTAATTGCCCTTTGAATTATACACTCTACATTTCAAAATATTTTCTACTTTCATCCATGTTCTTTATTTGGAAAATTGCTTTTTGTTTAAGTCCTCTGCTTCTAACCTGGGAACTTATTTATGATGTCATTCATCTCTTTTCTTTCACACCCTGAGTTTATTGATCAGAATTCTCCAGAAACATTGTGAACAAGAGAAGTCTATATGTAAAAGATAGGATTTACTATAGGAATTATGTTATATAATCGCAAGACAGAAAAATACAACAGGCTGTCTGCAAACTGGAGAAAAAACTGAAAGACTTTGGAGCAAGGAAGTTGGTGCAGTTCCAGAGCTAGAGGTCAGAAAGGGGCTCTTGAAAGACCACAGGCCCTCATGTGAGTCCAAAGTCCTACGCTTAAAGAACTTGGAATTTGGCTGAAGGAGTGCAGGGGCTAGGAGCCTACAGGAACAAACATAGCTAGGGCTGATTGGAGAAACAGGAAAGGGTAGAGCAGGCAACGTGTAGAAGCAGAACACTGGAAGCAAGATCTGGAAGGGAGAGAGGAGGAGGAAGCAGAACCCCATTTCTTTTTATTCTTCCCATTTTCTTAGACAAGTGGATGGTACTGCCCACATTGAAGGTGGGTCTTCCTCTCTCAGGCCACTGACTCACATGCCAATCTTGTCTGGAATACCCTCACAGACACACTTAGAAACAATGTTCCAGCAGGCTGGCATGCACCCTTCAACACAATCAAGGTGACACCCAAAAGCTCTGCTTCCCACCCAGGAATTTCTTTATGGTTTCACCAACTCTCCTCTTTGCTTCCAGGACCCAAGAAACAATGATTTATCTTCTCCTGGGATAGTCCTCCTCCCATTCTTCCACCCCAGTCTTTGCCCTCTTTCTCCTCAGGAAAAAATCATTTATTCATTTATTTTGAATCTCTGATCTGCTGCCCTTTTCTCTCCACGTATCGACATACTGCTGTTATTTTAAACCAAACCAAACCAAACCGAACCAAACCAAAAAAACCACAAAAACACAACATTAAGCCCTTTGAACTGAGTCTTTTCTTTTGCCTTCTTCTCAATGCCAAATTTCTCAAAATAGTTTATATCTGGTGTCTCTGCTCTTTCTTACTACTGCTCTACAATTTGCTTCTACCCCCTCCTCTATAATGACGCTACACTCTCAACGGTAACTAGTGATTATCTAATCACCAGGTCTAGGGAACTTCTCTTCATGCTCAGCCTCCTTGACCTTCTTAGGGCATTTGTACTGGAAGGAGATGTAGCTGGTAGAGCTAAATTGATAGAATTCAAAGTTTGTTTCTACAAACTCCAAGCTGTATACATAGGCAATTAAAAAAAATTGTGTTGCCATTTAGTCATCTAAAAAGGAGATAATAATAATAGTCTATATTTCATAAGGTTAGTAAATTAATTTTAATAACTAGGTAAGGCACAGTGTGATGCATATCTCATCTTAGGCGTTCAATATGCACTTGTTTCCTCTTTGAGTCCATTTTTTCGTCTTCTTTGGTACCCTTTTTTCTAAGCTGTAATTAAATCATATTCTCCTAATCTTATTGACTTTCATGTGTAATTCTTTCATATTTTTTGGAGAGATTTTTGCTACTGGGCACATACACTTGCCAGAGAGTCAAGAGACACAGACAGAGAGAGAGAGAAAGTGAGAAATCACCCCCCAGGGAAGATGGCCACTCTTCAATCCCTCCTCCTCCAGTCACCTCTCAGGATTTGGGGCATGCCCGCACACTGGGTCCAGAACTTGAACCATGGTCAACGATGTGGGAGTCCAGAGACATACCCATTATGCCATCTGTGGATCCCACTCTTTTGCATTTTAATTAGGTAATGTTGGGCATATCTCTAAACCTGATAAATGGGGATAAAAAGAACCAGCAGTTGGCTAATGGCTATGTCGCTGGACTCCCATGTAGTCGACTGTGGTTCGAGTCTACTTGGTGGCTTGAACTCACGCCAGGTGTGTGTGCATGCATGCCCAAGATCCTGAGAGGAGAATAGAGGAGAAGGGATTGCAGCATGGCAATTCCCCCCGCCCGGGGGGGGGGATTTCTCGCTTTCTGTCTTTCTGTCTCTCTTTGTCTTTCTGGAAAATGCACGTGCCCTATAGCAAAAAGCTCTCCAAAACAAACAAAAATATAGGGGGATAATTGTACCACATGCTCACAGAGTTGTTAAAAAGATTGAAATGATGCTTTTAAGAAGTTTAGAACAATACATAGCACAGAGAAAGCATTTGATTTCCTGATTAAAGAGACAGAAAAAACATCTCTGGCTCAGCTGTTTTCCTCCTTCCTATCTTAAATTTGATCACCAATGTCTGATATATGGCAATCACACTGCAACAAAGAAGGAAGAGCCAAGAGAACTGCAGAGATGACTATCTTCTTAAATTATTATTATATTAAGTTGACATGTAATAATTAGATATATTCATGGGGTATGGAGGGATATTTCAATACATTTCCAAATGTGGAAGGTAAAGAAGTTGATCTATGGAAGCAGAGAGCAGAAGACTGGTTATTAGAAGCTGGGAAGGTTACAAAGAAGGAGGGAATTGGGAGAGTTTGGTTAACAGATACAAAACTACAGCTAGATAGAAGGAATAGATTCTAGGGTGCAATAACACTGTAGAGTGACTATGTGTAACAACAATATATTGTGTATTTCAAAAAAGAACTAAGAGAGATGCCCATCTGACATTACTAAAGGAATACCAGCAGTCGCCTGCCTCCAATCTTATGTTTGTGTGTGTGTTTTAAGCCATTATTTGCAGCAAAAGAACTCTAATTGTTTTATTATGTAAGTTTTTGCCATAGAGTGTGTGTGCTTGCTGGAAAGAGACATAAAGAGACAGTGAGAGGAAAGAGACATAGAGAGACAGTGAGAGGGAAAGTAAGAAATACCCCCCACCCCCGGAGGATGATATGCTGAAACCATTTGCTCTCCATTCTCCTCCTGGGATTTTGGGCATGCATTCACACACACCAGGTGTGTTTTTCAAGCTTCCAGATCTGGGACTCAAACCATGATCAGCCATGTGTAAGTTTAGGGCCTTAATTACCAGGCCATATGCTGACCCCCTCAAAAGATCTCTGATGATACCATCGCAATTTATGCTTAACAGTTGTAGCTAACATTTCTTTTCTGCAGTGTCTGTAGGCAGTTTGCACAGATGAACCCAAAATATCTACAGTTATCTCAAACCGAACTATCTCAAGCCCTTCTATAGAGATTATCTATAGATAATCTCTCTCATTCTTGGGGGCAGTTTTGTCAGGTGCAGTGGCCAAAGGTCTTAAACAATCATAATTCCACTGCCCGTGGCCTATAATGGCAGTGTTATCTAAACAGAACAGGTTTGTTCCATGTGTAGAATATGTCAAACTTTTTCTATACTTGTTTCACCAATAAGCCACTTAACATAGTAAAAATACAAGTTTTGGAGATGGCCAGATGAAAGAGAATTCTAGTTTCATCACTTCTGAAAACTTAACTTTTCTGACCCTAAGTTTTCATTATTTTTGTAAAATGGGGATAGTACCTCAAAAGGTTATTAGGAAGAGTGAATATTAATGTCGTTAAGTATCTAGCACAGTGCAGAGTATGGGACGCAAAGAAGACTGTCGTGAGTGGAGGCTCTTTTATTGCTTTAAATAACTAGTAGGTATACCATTTCCCTAATTCTGTCCATAGAACATATGACAGTGTGTATTTAATCAAGGAAGACTAGAATTAAAATTCACCCATAGGAAGCTTCTGCATATTAGTCCCAATTATTCTGATTATACCCTTTCCCAGTCTCTATTACCATTTATATGGTCACATATTTTTTGAAAAATGTATTTAGATAAGTGACTTCTATTTCTGATTAGATATTCCATAAACAGAGTAATTAATAACATTTTGCTTTTTAGAATTCCCCTTTAAGGAACAACCTTCTGTATATACACCCCTTGTGTCATAGATACTAGTGAATGGATAAATGTTGGTCTTTCAGAAAAGGTCACATGGGAAAAATGAGTCCTAATAGTGGCTTACAGTTATTGTTAACTAACTTTCCTACACATATTTTCCACATGCATTAAGAATATGTAATACACTTATGTGTATGTGTGTGTTCTTTAATAGTACATTAATTTTTATTATAAAAAATTTTTTTCGAGAAAGTCAAAAATTAGTTCAAGTTACTACTTCAATTCAAGTTAAAAAATATGCCAGGTGTTTTTATGAAGGAGAGAAAAGAGACAGATGCAGCACAGGATGATCAAATAAATTAACAAAACAGAAATAAGATTTAAATATTAAGAAAACACTAACATAGGACTAGCCCCATGACCCAGTGGGTAAGGGAACTACATCCCACATGGGTGACCATACTGTTTGAATCTCAGCCCTGCTGGCTTGAAACATGGTGGGCATGTGTGCTCAAAATTCCTACCGGATGGAGAAAAAGAAGAGATTGGGGTGTGACTATGCTCCATTGAGAAGTGCTTTCTCTCTCTGACTCTCTGGTCTCTTCCTGGTAAGAGCACACATGCCCTTTAGGAACTTGTTTTTTAAAGAAAGAAAACATTAAAAATTAAGAAATAAGTTTTTCTTTTTTTTTTCTTTTTTTCTTTTTCTTTTTTTGGTGGGGGGGCATAGGTCACGTGTCATGTGTGCTCGCCAGAGAGACAGACAGTGAGAGAGAAAGTAAAAAGTCATCCCCTAGGGAAGATGGCCACTTATAAATCGCTTCTCCTGGGAGTTTGGTACACAGGTACTTGGTGTGATTTTTGAGCCTCCGGGGCCAGTATGTGGGGGTCCAGCGCTTTAACCACTACGCCATCTGCTGGCTCTAAAGTGTTCTCTTTGTGACCCATAATTCCCAAGCATTTCGGGGTTAACGTTTTCCAACAGTGCTTGCTATGAAAGACATTTGTGTATGTACTAATTTTATTTTTAAAAAATTGTTTCTCTTTTACTCACAAGTGGTTTAAAGATTATTTCATTTTATATATATGCTTTTCTATGTTCAAAACAAAGAAAGTGGAACAACTAAGATCTGGCAGGAAAGTTTTTTAAGTTCTTGAGCTGTAGTAATACTCTAGCATCGCATATTCTAAATCACTGGCTTTTTGGCTAAACCGTTAAAATACACGTATCTCCCTTAATGTGGAAGTTACCTAATCTGGATACATTCTGTTACGAATATCATTTAACCATTTCATGAAACTTTATTTACTCTTAATTTGTGTGATACAACCGAGTGTTTTCTTTCCTGCTGTATTCTTGACCCCCTAAACTGATTTCACATCCCACTGAAGGATCGCCTCCCAGAGTCTGTAACAGCAGCAGCAGCAGGTGGTGAGCTGGTGTCCTGCTTAAGTCGCTGGCCTCCCACATGGCAGACTCTGGTTCCAGTTCCAAAAGGGCAGCTTGAAAATCAGGCAGACTGGCATGCTGGCTCAAAATCCCAAAAGGAGAATGGTCGCGTGGCCATCCACTGGGGAGGGGAGTGATTTCTCACTCTGTGTCTGTCTCTGTCCAGAAAAAAAAAAAAGGGAGAGAGAGAAAAGAAAAAGAAAGACAAACAAAAAAACACCAGTTTTAAATAGTCGCCTCACTCCTAGTTCGTATGCCCGGAACTCATCCTTTTCGGACTGCCAGCTTCCAGAGGGTTTGGTAACCTAGTAACCAAGCACCGCCGGGGGAGACTTCCGGAACCCAGGTCCGGCTAATCCAATCAACTCAGCCGAGTCCTCGCAGAGGCTGATGGGGCGCTGGAGACGGCTCTGGGCACCGGCGTCGGTACCATGGCGACGCCGGGTGGCGGGGCTGGCGTGGTAATGGCGGCTTGGACCATCTTAACCGTTCTAGCTGAGAGTGCGTTCCTCCTGCTGGTCCTCCCTCGCGTTTCACAGGCCCAGACCTTCTCCTTCCCTTTTCGTCGGCCAGAGACGTGTGGGCACAACCAGTACTTTGATATCTCCGCCCTCGCCTGTGTTCCCTGTGGAGCCAACCAGAGGCAGGATGCCCGAGGTGAGACGTTTTTGGTGCAGGCCCTGGCGAGAATAGCACTCGCGACCTAGTGCTGCCCCTTTCTCGGGGTCGCTAAATTCTCTCTTCTTTTGTGGGAAGAATGTTTCAGAATAGTGGTCGATGCCTGAGAAAAGGGATCCCTCGGCAAATTGTAGTTTGCACATTAGCAGGGACGGGGGACCTGAGACCGCTGTCCATAAGCCCTCTCTAGTCATTCATTTCTCCTAGCCAGTCCCCCACTCTTCATTCCCGCAGCGCTTCAGGGCCGCGTCTGCAGAGCCGCCTACCGAAGTCAGAAAAGAAATAGAGAAGTAAAATGAAGTGAAGAGGAACTGGAGACTGGACGGATTAGGGAGGAGATGCAAATTAGCCCTGTCAAATTTTGATGACCATATCTTGCTTTCAAATCCCGAAAATTTAGAACTGGAAACGACCAGTTCCGTGGACCATGGTGGCTCTCGTTTTACAGATAAATTGAAACCCTGGTGTATTTGTTGCACCGCCTGGGGCCAAAAGTCGTGTCTCTTTTCCCTCAGTTTTGATAATATGTATTTCTACCAACACTATAGTGCGTCTGTAATAGGTTTCTTAGGACTTAGCCCTTTTATTGTTAAACATTGGTAACTCTTTGCTCTGAAAGTCTATTTATATTAAGCTTATTTTCCTCCCTAAAACATGCATCATTTAGTCCTAATTCTCACTAAAATAGCTCAGGATAAGTCTTTGACCATATCCCAAAGTCTTATTATTATTATTATTACTTTTTTTTTTTTTAAGATTTTGGCCATAAGGTATGTGTGCTCTCTGGAGAGAGACATGGGGAGAAAGGGCGAGAAATCACCCACCACGGGGGATGGCCAGGTCGCAATCCCTTCTTCATTCGCCTCTCAAATTTTGGGTATGTTGTATGCACACTCACCTGGCCTGATTTTTAAGCCAGGCGCCCGGGTCCAGAACTCAAACCTAAAACACCAGGCCATCTGCTGACCCCACGTGTAAAATGGTTTTAATCTCGATTTGATCACTGTGGTATTAACTTTCTGCCATCTTCCTTTTTGATAAATCCTCATTTAAATCATTGAACAAGATTAATCAGTCTGCTCGAATAAGGAAATATTAATGAGAAAGCATTTCAGACTCTAAGATGCAAGTTTCGGAACTATGAATCCAGATAATTCATACTATATAGACTACTATAGATACCATTTCCATTTAATGGCTCCAGAGAGAATCCTCATCTATCCAGCAACTCAAATAGTGATTATCCAGTAATGTTTACTATCTGACCAGAGGGAACAATGTTTTATTGGAACAAAAGTAAATTCTCTAATAAGGTTTTGACAAATTTAAATTCACTGGATATGTGTATATGATTTAATGGCACAAACATATAATTTCCCAACAGTATAGTTCAATAGTTTAATATTAAGCTGCACTTAAAATGGTAGCACCAGAATATCAGACACACTTCTAAGACCTTACATATAATAACTATTTTAGTACTTAGTCATCTGGGGACCAGCAGGTGGTGTGGTGGTTAGGGTGCTGGTCACTCCCACATGGCTGACCAGGGTTTGAATCCTGGACCTGGTTGCTTGCTTTCTCACTGTCCTTCTCTGTGTGTGTGTGTGTGTCTCTCTCTCTCTGGTCAAATTAAAAACTAAATGAATAAATAAAATTAAATAAATAATTCTTTAAAAAAATACTTATATTAACTCTCTGAATTAGGTACTATTATTTTCCAGTTTACCTGAAGACAAGACTCAGAGAAGTTAAGTAACTTACTCAAGGTCACACAGCTAAGTAAGAAAACTAAGATCAGAACCCAAGGAGTTTGTTTCTGAATTTGAACTCACACAGTACTAGTTCCAGAATCTTGTTATTAACCACTTCTTGTTATTTTGCTTCTCAAAATCTTAAAAATTTATTAGAAGTTTCCTTATCTTGGAGTTTTATTTTTATTTACCAAGGACAAAATCGACTCTTTTCTTTTTAGGAACTTCATGTGTGTGCCTTCCAGGATTTCAGATGATTTCTAGTAATGGAGGACCTGCCATTATCTGTAAAAAGTGCCCAGAAAACATGGTATGGAGAATTTATTTTAAAATAAATTTACTGAGAGAGGGAATAAGAGGCCCTTACAGGATTTCACCATGCTGCAGTCCCCTATCATCCTCTCAGCCCTCCAGCCAGCCAGGATAGCAGACATGCCTAGTGTGTTCAGGTTGACCAGCATGGGATCCAAACCCATGGTCTTTGCATATAGTTGTAGTATTGTGCAGTGGCTGGGCCCTAATTTGTAATTATTCCTTAAAAGCCTGATTACCATTTTGATATTTGTTGTATGTGTTTTTTGTAAATATTGTTCCTAGTTGAATTACTAATGATAAAAACCTGCTAATGGAGCCAGCAGATAGTAGTTAAGATACTGGACTCTCACATGACCAACTGTAGTTTGAATTCCGGACTCAGACCCAGTGGTTTGAAAATCACTCTGGTATGTGTGCATGCTTTCTCAAAATCTTAAGAGGAGAGGGAACCAGCAGTTAGCGTAATGGCTATGTCGCTGGATTCCCACGTAGTTGACCGCGGTTCGTGTCCCGGACCCGGTGGCTTAAAACTCACGCCAGGCGCGTGTGTGTGCGTGCCCAAGATCCCGAGAGGAGAATGGAGGAGAAGGGATTGCGGCGTGACCATCCCCCCTGGGGGGTGATTTCTCGCTTTCTGTCTCTATGTCTCTCTCTGTCTGTCTGGCGAGCGCACGCGCCCTACAATGAAAATCTCTCAAAAAAAAAAAAAAATCTTAAGAGGAGAAAAGAGAAGAGTTTGTGGTGTGGCCATTCCCTCTTTGAGGTGATTTTTCACTTTCCCTCTCGCTGCCTCTCTGTTGTCTATCTCCAGCAAGCACACAAGCCCTATGACAAAAACCGAAACAAAAAAAATAACTAAAAAAAATGCTGGTAGTATAGTATCATAGTAGTTTTTTGTGTGTGTGGCATTTATAATTTTTAAAAATTCTTTTTTTTTTTTTTGAGAGGTTTTTTGCTATAGGGTGCATTTGCTTGCCAGAAAGACAGAGAGACAAAGAGACAGAAAGCAAGAAATCACCCCCCGGGGGGAGATGGCCATGCTGCAATTCCTTCTCTTCTATTATCCTCTCAGGATCTTAGGCACGCATGCACACGTGCCTGGTGTGAGTTTAAGCCACTGGGTCTGGGACTCGAACTGTGGTTAACTACATGGGAGTTCAGCGGCATAGTCTGCTGGTCTCAATTTTAAAAAATTCTATACAAATGTATTGCTAAATATAGGAACATTTCTTGATGAGTCCACTTTTCAACCAGAATTTAAAATAATTGTGGCATTATTTTGTTTTTAATCATTGTTCTCTGTTAATTTGGTTATATTTGTGTTTATAATTTTTGTATTATTGCTCTGGCTTTTCTAAAGCTTATGTAATAAGTGATACTTTACCAAAAACCTTTACTAGTGCAAACTACTAATGGATAGAAAGAAGGAGATATTTTCATAAATCAGTTTTAACAATTTTATAATCCCATTAAATTTACTCATTTGGAATCCTAAATTAATTTTTACAAGCTAATGTATTTGAATCTTTAAAAATTAAAATAGTTATTGAGCCAGTTGGTAGCATGCTGTGCTAAGGTGGCTGAGTCCCACATGGCTGACCGCAGTTTGAATTGCAGACCTAGTGTCTTGATAAACTTGCCAGATGTGTGTGCATATGTGACCAAAATCCTGAAAAGAGAGAAAAATGGAGAAGGGATTGCAACATGACCATCCTCTATGGGGGTACTTTCTCATTTTCCCTCTTTTTCTCTTTGGTAAGCACATTGCTCTCTGGCAAAATTTTAAAAATATTAGAATAATCTTTTTAGAACAAGTAGGACTATACTATTATCAGGCTCTTTATTGATTAAGTCCTATTGAGTTTTGTTGTGTTCATAACTGAAAAAATTGAATGTCAAAATTAGTTATAAAAGAGCCCACTTAAATTGAAGATCACTAGAAAGAAAGATGTATTAACTAAATTTAATCTTTTAATAGTAGTCAGAGCACAGTAATACTATATAACTTAATTTTGGAATATCAGCATGAATTACCTATCCAGAGAATTTTTATGTGGCTCATACATGTATGATTTATTTGAATATCTACCACAAATTACACATTATTTTTGCATTTTGAACTCACATGATCAATTAAGAAGAAAGTTCATTACAAAGAAGAAAAAGGGTTTTGTTTTTGTTTTTGTTTTTAACTTAGAGAGGTGTTACCGAAGATGGTTGGAACTGTATTTCTTGTCCTAGTGGCTTAACTGCAGAAGGAAAATGCCACTGTCCCACTGGCTATATTTTAGGTAAGAAATACAGTCATTCCTCATTTAACAACTTATCTTTTTAATGGCAGCTTGGGCCTGCATTTAGTTTTCCAGCATGGGGAATCCCCTTTCTTAGTCTATGTGAGTCTATAAAAACTCATAATACCAAAAAACTGCAAACTAAAGGATAATAAATAATGCATAAAACATGCAGAGATCTAAATTCTTTCTTCAATATGCATAAAGTTCCTACAAAAAAAGTAAGAGTAAAATGATCCAATTTAAAAAATAGCCAAAAATCCTGAATTAAGTCTACAAAGATAAATTATTTTAATATTCTTTTTCTTTCATTGCCAGAAGACATATGTGTGTGTGTGTGTGTGTGTGTGTGTGTGTGTGTGTGTGTGTGTGAGAGAGAGAGAGAGAGAGAGAGGGAGGAGAGAAAACAAGAGCACCTCCTCCTGATGAGGCACGGTCACACAACAATCCTTTTTCTTCCATTTTCTATCCTGTCAGGATTTGGGACATACGTGCATGTGTACCCAGAATGTTTTTTCATTTCCCAGGATCCTGATTGGACAAGAACTGGTATTAGAACTGTGGTCAGCTAATTTTGATCTGTCTCCCAATGAACATCACTTAACCATGACATTATGGAGCTGACTCAGAAGGAAGTATTTTAACTTGAACAAGAAAAAAGCTTAACCATAGTCAAAGTAAGAAAAGTGTAAATTAAAGCTAAAATTTGATGGGCTGGTCTCACAACATAGTGGTTAAGGAGCTGCATATAAAATATAAGTGATGGGCTGGTCTTGTAGCACAGTGAGTAAACATGCAGTAGGCGCCAAAATCCCACATGGCCAACTGTAGTTTGAGTCCTGGCTCTGCAGCACGAAAAGCATGCTGGACAAGTGCTTATGTGCCCATAATCTTGACCTTGATGGCAAAATGGAGGAAAAAGGAGTGCAGCATGACTATGCCCCATTGAGAGAGTGCTGTCTTTCTCTGTCTGGTAAGCATGCATGCCCTCTGGCAATTATGTGTGTGTGTGTGTTATTTCTACATAAATGTTTCCTATCCCAAATATTGTTCTGTAGCATACTTTTTTCAGTTAACAGTCAGTTGTTAGATTTATCTCATTTTGTTAATCTATCACATAGTATTTCATAGCATGAATGTGCACCTTTCTGCCATTTTAGGTATTTAGGTCATTGTCTAACAAATAATGCTTTAGTAAATATCTTTAAACACACCTACAAGCATTTCTGTAGGTTAAATATCCAAAAATGAAATTGTGCTGAAAGTTATGTGAATTTAAAACTTTATTAGCTGCCATCAAAAGCACAAAAGTTATAGAAACTTATCAACAGTCTATGAAAATACTTGCGTCCTGATTCACTGGAATGATAGTTCCTATAGTAGGAACGTAATAAGTTAGAGATTAAAAAAAAATGTTTGAGGAGAACCAGCAGGTGATGTGGAGGTAAAGGTGCTGAATCGTACCTAGCCAACTGTGCAGTTCGAGTCCTGGATCCAGCAGCTTGAAATCCAAACCAGGCACATGCCTAAAATCCTAAGAGGAAAATGGAGGAGAAGGGATTGTGGCAAGGCCATCACCCCTGGGAAGTGAGGTCTCACTTTCTCCCTTTCTGTGTTTCTCTGTTGAGCATATTTGCCCCATAGCAAAAACAAACAGAAAATGTTTAAGAAAAAAATATTATGGATTTATTATTATAATATCTTAGAAAATTGGTTTCTGTGTTTTTTTTTAATGTAGGAATGGAAGAGACATCACTTTTCTATACTTTATTATGGCGATCAGATACTTTACATATCTTTATGCAAATATATAATAATTACAGATAGGCTTTATTAAATACTTTCTAAGCATATAGAAGCTTATATAATCACTATGAGTTATATCTTAATTTTGCTTCTAATTGTTTAGTGGAAAGAGATGTTAATGGAACATTACTGTCTCAAGCAACTTGTGAACTCTGTGATGGAAATGAAAACTCTTTCACAGTAGCAAATGCTTTAGGAAACAGGTAAGTAGTGTGCTAAGAGATGACTTTGTGAATATCTTCTTATATTTTTATGTAACCTGTACTTTTAAGAAGTATTTTCCTATCGTGTCAATTGTTCCTCATAGACCAAAGAAAAGATTAGACATTGACAGATAAAAAAGCTGAGGTCCAGAGCATGAGACAGAATAGGGTTCAGATCTTACCTTAGTCGATTAATTGTTTGACCTTGGATAGGTCAAGTTATAGTCTCTTGTCTTTAGCATGGAAATTTACCACCTTCATAGAAATAAATGTATAAAGTTCTTTGCATAGCGCCACATAGTAACCTCTTAATAAAATGGTAGCTTTTTTGTTTATATTATGTTGTTGGGAAAGTCATGATGCATTTTTGCATAGAAAAATATGTCATGACTTTCCCAACAACCCAGTATTATGTACTTTGCACATAATTATAGATTATGTGTCAAGTACTGTGCTAATACTTTTCTATAGTATAATGTTAAACTAAAAATTAATAAAAAATACATCATTATAACCTAGGCACCCAGAACTACAGCCCTAATATCTATCGATTTCTGCCCCCTCCCTTTATGCATGTGTTCATATACCCAACTCACAACTCCTTACACAGTTGCCTCTAACATTATACCTGTTTCATCTACATGAATTTGGCTACAGCCTACATTCTAAGCACAATTTTCTTTTCAGTTCCCTGGTTTAATATGGAAAGTAGTTGAGCAGCTTCTCCTAGGGGTATTTACTGCTCAGTTGAGTTGCAGTATCCAAATATGTCTCCTGGGCTGACCCCCAGTTTGCACCTCTAATATTTTCTCAAGCCTACTTTTGGTTTTATGCAATACTCCAGCCTGACCTTCTACCTGCTTTATCTTACAAGTAATGAATACCCATGTAAACCCATTTTTCCCACTAGCACAGTGTCCACCCTCCTATCTCATTATGAAAAATATGAAGTATTCTTCTAAAATAAAGACAATAAATAGACTTTATTGTTAAAGTGTTGGTTATAGGCTTGATGATAAGATAGATATATGTATCTTTTCTACTTGTGGTATTTTTTTGCTTTGTGGCAGATAAAATATAAAGATAGTAATAAAGATAGTACATTTGATATAACTACTTGTAAAAATTGATTAGGCTTCATTTATATAAGTTTGCTGGACTCCTTCATTGGCTGAGTATCTTAACCATCTTTGCTATTCAATATTAATCCATTCCATATATTCCATGTAGGTTAAAAAGTACTCTTCTGTTATTTTATTTACTTATACTTTGCCTGTAACACAAAGAGTAGCATAAAACTATTCTATTAGCATTAATATTTTTCATTTGTTTTATTTAAGCAGTTGCTTAGCTGAATGAATATTCTAGTCCAGCATTTAGGAAAATAAGTTCTCAATTAAATTCGGTTTAATGTAATACATTAACAAGTTAAAAATTATTTTTGTTGTATTGAACAGGTGCGTCCGATGTGAACCAACATTTGTTAATACCAGCAGGTCCTGTGCATGTTCAGAACCTAACATTTTAGTAAGGCTAATCAAATTGACAATGTTTATATTTTAAATTCACTTTATGTACCTTTCCATAAACTAGATTTTTGTTTCCCCTTTATTTATTTTTGAAGACAGGGGGATTATGTTTCAGTAGCACTGGGAATTTTCCTCCACGTATAACTTCTGCTGCACGTTATGGAGAACTCGTGAGTGTGCTTCAGGTTTTTTGTTCCATTGTTAGGGATCTTTCTGCATCTCTTTCTTTTGCAGTTAATTTTGGAATACAATAAATGTTTTTGCGTAAATCACTTTAAAACAAATGATCAATCTAAGAGACACTAATATAACAACTCATAATTTTAATTTATAAGTACAAAACCTTCTTCTATACCTTATCTCATTCCTTTTTCAATGAATCACAGACTGTTTAGGCTGGGAATAGCCTGTTTAGGTCCTATAAAGTATGTAGTGCAGTATGGTTAAGAGCACCAGAGACTCTAAATTTGAACCCCAAATTATGAAGCATTAGCTTCATATCCTTGGGAATTGGGAAAGTTACCTAATAGTTGATAAACTTCATTGTATTAACTGCAAATTGGACACAGTGCCTATACCTAGTAAGCATTGGAGGAGTAGATTTATTTGTATCTTTCTGGGTTCCTTATTTTATAGATGAGAGCATTTTGCAGCAGATGCTGGTCATGAATTGAAACTGGAGAGGTCAGTAATTCAAGAAAAGAGAACAGTTAGATGACTGACAACAAGTTAGAATGGGAGTTAGTTAAGAACATTAAAGGATACCCAGGGTGCCAGCAGAGCTTGGGTGGACAGACTGTACTCTGGTTGTTAATAACATAAACATAAATAATCGGTGACTAGGAGGGCTGTGAGAATAGAATGATAAAGGTGAAATTTGGAATCTTGATGAATGAGGCAAAAATTCCTCAATTCCAGTAATTGTGAACTCCAGTAATAGTCTTTTGGAAGTTATAGTCAAGTACAAAATAGTTGCAGAGCCACAAAATAAATGCTAGAATAGGGGTGTGTGTGTGTGTGTGTGTGTGTGTGTGTGTGTGTGTGTGTCTATGTATGCATATATGTATATACATGGATGTATATACATCCATGTATATACACACATATATACACATATATGTATAGGTATATCCATACATATAGTATATGCATATATACACATAACACATATATACATACACACATATATATGGAGAGAGATAGAGCACGCACATATGCACTCTAAGAGCATCCAAATAGCTAGGATTACAAGTGGGTACCTCCATACCTTGCTTACTTTACTTTTTGCATTAGTGGAAGAGGCATTTTTAAAAATTTTTGATTGTAGGTAAATTTTGTTGCCTTACATCTTTTGCCTAAATGTCATTATTTTTTGATGCAGTCCTATTTGTAATAACTGACATTGGTTGAAATTAATGTATTATTAATTAATCTGTTTTCCTACCAACACTGAGAAAATAATGTTAGTCATTTTCTATTCAACAATGTACACATTAATTTCTTTCTAACAATGGAAGTTTAAGGAATCTTCATTTGAACTTAAAACTAAAATTTATCTTTTTGTTTACAGGGCATGTCTATAATTTCAGAATGGTTTGCAAAGTATTTGCAATCAGCAGCAGCTGCATGTTGGGTCAGTTGAAATTTTTTAAAAAATATTTTATTTCATTTTGAAGAATTGTGGTAGACCAGCAGTTAATGTACTGGTTACATCACTGGACTCCCATGTAATTGACTGTGGTTCGAGTCCTGGACCTGGTGGCTTAAAACTTAAGCTGGGCACGTGTGCATGCATGCGTGCCTAAAGTCCCAGGAGGAGAATGGAAAAGGATTGTGGCATGGCCATCCTCCCCAGTGGTGATTTCTTGCTTCTTTCTCTCTATCTTTCTCTGTCTCTCTGGCTAGCACATGCACGCATGCATGTGCCCTATACCAAACATCTCTCTCTCTTTAAAAAAAAAAAACCTGAAGAATTGTGGTACCATTTTTTTACCTAGTCATTAGAAATATTCTAAGTAACTGTATCTCCTTGGCTGTATTATATAAGAAGAATAAACCCTTTCTAGTTGATTGAAAGTCGAAAGAGAATTTTTTAAATGTCATTCGGTATACACAAATTGAATGTCTCCAGGCTTATTCAGCTGAAATTGAGTGTTAGAGAAAACTGTCCTTTGGTGAATGTTTATTGACCTACTTTTGCTAAGCCCTGTTCTTTGATCAGGTTAAAAATTTCAGAGAAAGACAGAAGAAAAGATTTCTCATGGCATTATAGTCTAACTCAGCATCAGGTGGTGCTAAGTGCTATAATGGCAAATAAATCAGGGAACATAGAAATTTGGGGCTGGGGTGCTTTTTTTAAATAAAAGAATTATTTATTTAATTCAATTTATTATTATTGTTTTTGTTTTTTTTTTTCAATTTGATCAGAAAGAAAAAGGGAAAGCGAGAAAGCAAGCCCTCCAGGTCTGGGACTTGAACCACAGTTGGCCATGTGAGAACCTAGTACCTTTAACCATCATGCTACCTGCCAGCTTTGAGGGTGCTATTTTATAGTGTTGGCAAGACAAATACCTATGAGGGGATATTTCATCAAAGACATGAAAGAAGTGAGAGTGAACCATGTGATATCTAGGGAAAGGTTGTTCTTAATAGAACCAAGAGCAGGAAACAAACTTCCAAAGTAGGAATTCACTGGCTTGTTCATTCTGAGGAGGCCAGAGTAGTTGGAGCAGAATGAGTAGGGTAAGTGAAAAAGAGATAAGGTCAGGAATGGAGGGAGTAACTGATGACTACCAGACTTTATCAAGAGAAACAGAAGGATTTTTTGCTAAAGGAAACATGATCAAACCTCGGGCTTCAATAGGGTCACTGTAGCCTGGAGATATTTTGTTGGGTCAAGGCCAGAAGCAGAGAGACCATTTAGAAGAGTGTACAGTAATTGAAAGTGTAGAACCATGGTCAAGGTGGTAGGTACCATGACAACAAGAACAGTGCTTTTCTTCTGCCTGTGCTCTGAAGATGCAGCCAGCCAGATTTACTGATAAGTCAGACATGGGAAGGGAGAATTGAGAAAAGAGGGTTGAGAGGCAAACTCAACAAATGATCTTATTTTGTTGTTCATAAAACAAATTACTTAAATAAAAAGGGATTCGATTTACATGCATGAGATCTAATATACAAACACATTCTTACTTTTCAAATATAAGTTCTGTCAGTTTCTTGTATCCTTGGACTCTGCACTTACAGATTCAAACAAGCACAGATCAAAAATGTTATACTATTGCTGATGTAGGCTTGTGATGATTGCATTGACTGCCTCTGTACTAAATATGTGTAGACTTTTTTTCTTGTCATTTTTCTCTGAACAATATAGTATAAAAACTATTTATGTACATTTACTTTATAATAGGTATTATTAGTAATCTAGAAATGATTTAAAGTATGTAAGAGGGTGTGTGTAGGTTATATTGCAAATAGTATACCATTTTACTTGAGTATTTGTGGACTTTGCTATCTTTGGGATCCTGGAACCAGTTTCCACAGATACCAAGAGATGACTGTATGCTACTCAATCGTCTTAAAAAATGTCATGCTGTAAGTTTTTACTTCTTATTTCAGCTGCTTATACTTTAGTCTAAAATTTGTAATTAAAATGTGTACATCACTTCTTTTCCTATGTAGAAAGTTGTTTTAGTGTTTTTAAGAAAGATATCTTATTATAGGGTGTATGAACTTGCCAGAGACACAGAAAGACAGAAAGCGAGAAATCATGGCCACATTGCAGTCCCTTCTTCTTCATTCTCCTCTTGGGATTTTGGGCACACATGCACATGTGCCTGGCATGAGTTTTAAGCTGCCAGTCCAGGACTTGGACTATGGTCTACTATGTGGGAGTCCAGAGATGTAACTAGTACGCCATCTGCTGGTCCTGAAAGTTCTTTTCCACTTAAGCTAGAGGAATGTTATTAAAAAGTTAGAGAATAAAAAAGAGAATTAATGAAGTAGGTACAATTAAAGCATAATTTTATATCAACTTCTGCTTAGGCTATTAAGGAAGGTCATGTTAGATTTCTTTGTCATTGTTCTTTTGATAGGTGTATGCCAATCTAACATCTTGCCAAGCTCTTGGAAATATGTGCGTAATGAACATGAATTCTTATGACTTTGCCACATTCGATGCGTGTCGACTATTTCAATATATCTTTGAAAATACTGCTGGACTTAGTACTGTTCATTCTATATCATTTTGGTAAGGGCATTTTGATTGATGAAATGTCATTTTAATTTAATTCAGTGCAGTTCTTTTCACAAATATTAATAAGTATTTCTTCCCCATTAGTAAAATGATTGTAATTATTTGTAGGAGACAGAATCTTCCATGGCTATTTTATGGAGACCAGCTAGGATTAGCACCTCAAGTACTCAGTGCTATACCTCTTCCTACGAATTTCAGTTTTAAAGGGCAAAACCAGGTACAAGTCACTATTTCATTAGAGGATAAATACATTTTGATTTATGATTTTAAAAGGTAATAAAGTTACTAGTCACAATTTTTGCTTTTTAAGGTTGATTTAAAAAATTTAGCTACCTAAGTAAATATAAATATCAGATACTTATAGAGACTAAACTATAGAATTTAGTTGTCTTAATTGAATATATAGATCTCTCTGGGTTATATGATTATATGAGCAAATAGTAATTATGGGACTGGGAAGAGGAGTTTTCTTTACCATATGCAAAACAATCTGTGTCCTTTTGTAGTTCCACATTTTTTTTTAAGTTGATTTATTTGTCTCTTCCATGAGAGAGAGAAGCAGAGTGAGAGACAGGCATTCCCAACAGTCTTCAGACAATGATCCATCCCAATCCTTGGCCAGCTGAGATAACAAGCTGGTGCGTGTACAGGGAGATTTTGAGATGTGAACCTGGGGGGAAGGAGTTCAGCACTGCAGAGCATTGCATTACTGCTGTGCCCATGGCTGCTTTGTGTAGCTCCACATTTTTTAAAGAGACTGAGAGACTGAGGGATGGGGATTGGAGGTGGGGGTGAGGGAGGCAGAAGCACCATACTATATCTCCTTCATTCTCCATCCTGTCAGGATTTGGGGCAAAGATACATATGCACCAGTGTGCCTTTTAAGCCATAGGGGCTGAGATTCAAACTGTCATTGGCCATGTGGGATCCAGCTCCCACAAACCACTAAGTTACAGGGCCAGCCCTCTCCACATTTATAAGAAGTGCTTCCAAAGATTGACTAGGGGTCTTTGACATTTCCCAGCACTTCACAAGTAAGTCCAAATTCCTGCCTCTAACTTTCTCACTTTCCCATATAATTGATTGTGACTACAGCTGCCTCTCAATTCTGAAGTAACTATTTTCATGCAAAAGAAGTTCAATTTTTTTAAGGTGTATTTAATTATAGAAATAGTTAGATTAATTTACCTTCAAAATAAAAATAGCTGAATTTAATTTGTCAACAGAAAACATCAATCAACCATAAAGAGAATCAGTTAACAATGAAATTTCCTTTATGGGATATTATATTGCCTTCAGAGTATTTGACAATATTCTTGTTTTGTTTTGTTTTTGTTTTTTATCAGGATACAAGACTAAAGTTTGTTGCTGCATCCTATGATATAAGAGGAAATTTTCTCAAGTGGCAAACTTTAGAAGGAGGTGTTTTACAGGTAAGCATATTTCTAGCTAAAGAAAACTTATTTTTGCCTGAGGCAAAACAAGTGGAAAAGCCTAGATTATTGAATAGAACATTAATTACATACTATAGTTGATTTTCTTCCAATGCTTTATATTGGAATTTCTTAAAACTGCTTTTAAGTTGACACTTATTTATAACAAAGATGTTTCCTTAATTTTCTATACCCTTAATACATTGACAAGTATTATACAGGGTATATATCCATGTTGAGGCTTGAGAACTCTTTTTTTTTTTTTTTTTTTTTTTTTTGAGAACTATCAGCAAAGAAAATGTTAAGATATTATTTATCAGTTGTATTCTTTTGCTGTAGCTTTGCCCAGACGCAGAGACAAAACTAAATGCTGCTTATTCTTTTGGAACAACCTATCAACAAAATGTAAGTGATCTATTTTAATCTATAGTTTAGCTTTTACTCTTTCTTTCTTTTTTTTTTCTTTTCATATGCCGTTAGTACCCCTAATAAGGTCTTGATGATATGATTCATCCCTGGTCTTTTTGCTAGCCCCAAGCACATGTGCTGAATACTCAGAGAAGTCTCTGGACTTGAACCAGCAACCTTCTCATGCAGAATTGTCTGACAGAGCATTGTATTTTACCATTGTGTTATAGTCTGGTCCCAAATTTGTTTTTTGTTTTTTTTTGGAGAGGTTTTCGCTATAGGGTGCGTGCACTCACCAGACAGACAGAGAAAGAGAGACAGAAAGCGAGAAATCACCCCCCCCAGGGGGGATGGCCACGCCATAGTCCCTTCTCCTCCGTTCTCCTCTCGGGATCTTGGGCATGCACACACACGTGCCCGGTGTGAGTTTTAAGCCACCGGGTCTGGGACGCGAACTGCGGTCGACTATGTGGGAGTCCAGTGACATAGCCATTACGCTATCTGCTGGTCCCCCAAATTTGTTTTTCAAAGTATTATGTGAGCACTAATTGAAATAATATTTGAGTTTTTAAAATTAGAAGTGTTTTAAATAGTAATGAATAATTTCACTAATTAATATAATGTTTTATTTGAGTACAGGGGATTTAAGTTTAATCAGCAGAGAGTACCTTGTTATTTATAGAGTTAATGTTAAATTTTTTTCTTTTTGGAGAGGTTTTCACTGTAGGGCGCGTGCGCTCGCCAGACAGACAGAGAGAGACATAGAGACAGAAAGCGAGAAATCACCCCCCAGGGGGGATGGTCACGCTGCAATCCCTTCTCCTCCATTGTCCTCTCGGGATCTTGGACACGCACGCACATGCGCCCGGCGTGAGTTTTAAGCCACCGGGTCCGGGACACGAACCGCGGTCGACTACTTGGGAGTCCAGCGATATAGCCATTACGCTAACTGCTGGTTCCCAATGTTAAATTTTTATAATCATGACTTAACCTGCTTCTAGACTGACAAGTCTTTTTAAAAAATGCCTACTTCTGTGCATTTTGAAATAAAATACTTTGCTTTTAGTGACTAATACAAATTTAACTCCTTCCTCACTCTTTGCTCTATAACAAAAATGCTTTCTTTTCTCACCTCAGTGATTTCCCCCTTTCTTTATACTATCTCTCCCTCTTTCCTTGACCTTCCTTCCTTTGAAAATCCAGTAAAAAATAATAGCATCATACATAGGAATATTACAAGCCACTAAACATTTGAAAGACATTCAGTAGTTTATAAAAATGCTTTCTGAGGGCCAGCCCAGGGCCTGGTGGTTAAAGTGATTGGATCCCACATGGTCTCCAGTGCAGTTCAAGTTTTAGACCTGGCAGTTTAAAACAATGAGGCACAGGGCCAGCAGGTGGTGTGGTGGTTGAGGATGCTCGACTTCCACATGGCCAACCGCAGTTTGAGTACTAGACCTGGCAGCTTGCTATCTTGCTTTCCCTCTCTCTCTCTCTCTCTTTTTCTCTCTCTGTCTCTCCCAGGTCAAATTAAAATGAATAAATAAATAAAGTCAAATAAAATAATTCTTTAAAAATAAATAAAACAATGAGACACATGTGCATATGTACTCTAAATCCTGAAAGGAGGGGGAAAAAGAGAAGGAATTGCAGTGTGACCATCCCCATTGGGGGTGCTAGCTTGCTGTCTCTCTCTCTCTCTCTCTGTCAAGCATACATGTCTGCTGTCAAGTTAAAATGTATAAACACAATCACAGAACAAAGCTACAATGAAAAATACTATCATGAAAAACAGATTAAGTGATCATCAGTTAGTGTAATGGCTATGTTGCTGAACTCCCATGTAGTCGACCACGGTTTGAGTCCTGGACCCGACGCTGGGCATGTGTGCGTGTGTGCCCAAGATCCTGAGAAGAGAATGGAAGAGAAGGGATTGCGGCGTGGCCATGCCCCTTGGGGAGTGATTTCTCATTTTCTGTCTCTCTGTCTCCCTCTGTCTGTCTGGCGAGTGCATGTGCCCTATAGCAAAAACCTCTTCCAAAAGAAAAGAACAAAGCAATTAGTGTTTGACCTTTACAAAAGAATCGTCTTTGCTATTCATGTTTAGAAGACATAGAAATATACATAAACGAGGTAGTTTAAAGATATTTTATTTTGCAGAACTAAAAATCCACTCTTTTAAAGATATTAGGCTTTCTAATTTTCAATTGTGAGGTTTAATTTTTCATTTTATTTTCCAGTGTGAGATTCCTCTCTCTAAGATCTTAACAGACTTTACCACACCTATATTTTATGATGTGTACCTTGAGTATACTGGTGAAAATCAACAACAATATATTTGGGCCGTGCCTGTGTTGAATCTAAATCTTCAACACAATAAAATGTTTGTGAACCAAGGTAAGATATCTATATAGACCACTCTTTCTCTGGACTGAAATCAGCCAACAATATAATTTAGTAAACCACTAATTATAAGAAACATCATGGATTCTCTCTCACATGGTTTTATATAGCATGTCCAAAAAGTAAAGTAGAAGTAGATTATTGGTATATTTATAAGTTTTGATTAATTTTATTGTCAGGCATTTTTGTTAAGAATTACATTGTTACTAAGAATGTGTCCTGAGAAAAATTAGTAGAACTTTAATTGAGACTTTTTCTTTATTTTATTTATTTATTTTTAAAATTTTGGTATAGGGCATGTGTATTCATTCACTGGAGAGACAAAGTGAGAGAGCACTCCCTAGAGGAGATAGCCACTCTGTAGTCCTTTTTCCTTTATTCTCCCCATGGGATTTTGGGTACACACTCACATGCACCCAGTGTGTTTTCAAGCTGTTTGGTCTAGCATTCAGCCATGCAGTTGGCCATGTGGGACCTACCCATCTTACCCACATTACCAGATGGTTAGGACTTTTCTTCAAGCTTTCTTAGATCTGCTTTACGGACAAATTATTAATAGTTTCTTTTGTTGTAATTCATGTTACAAAATTCTGCCTTTTCAGAAAAAATTTTTCCAAATTGGTGAAAAGTCTAATCAGAAGACATTCAAGTGTGATGGAGACCACTAACAGGAATTTTCTGCAGCAGTAGTGCTTTGTAGTCACTTACATGAAACAAAATATTATTTTTGTATTTAAATTTGTTCAGCAAATTTATCTCTAAGAACCAGTTTGAACAATTTGAGGGTATTTTTTTAATACTTTTTTTTTTTTTCTTTTTTGGTAAAAGACAGTAACTCTGGCAAGTGGCTTCTAACTCGGCGCATTTTCTTAGTGGATACAGTAAGCGGACGAGAAAATGACTTAGAAAGTCAGCCAAGAGTGATTCGAGTTGCTACCCAGATATCACTGAGGTAACAAATGTCTAATTACTGAACTGGGCTTGAAATTTAGGAGAAAATGTCAGGATGAAATTGCTTACCAGTAATTATCAGATGAAAACAATAAGGACAACTGAATTGCAACAGTATATGAAGTTCTTTTGGGTATCTATATAAATTGGTAAAGATGAATAAAGGTGGAGAGCCAAGTTGGGAATTGTATCCAAAGAGTCTGAGGAATTAGGTCAAAGTTCACATGCTAGGCTCCACTCTAGACCTGAATTAGAAAGGATTGAGAGATATAAGGAAAGTGAGAAAGTGCTTCTCAATGGGGATAGCCACACTGCAATCCCTTCTTTATTCTCTTGAGATTTAGGGCATGCAAGCACACGCACCCAGGGTGTTCTTTTCAAGCTGCTGGGTCTGGAACTAGAACCGCACAGTCAGCCATATGGGATAATAGCTGCCTTAATTAACCACCAGGCTGTTGGCTGGCCCTGAAATTGGTAGTTTGAAAAGAGTTCACCAGAAGATTTTTAATAGTTATGCCATCCTAGTCTTCATTTCCATTCATAGCTACTCTTCCTAGGTTGTCCCAGATCATACTGACCACCCCCCTTCCTAGGATGGTCTCACCTAGTATGGTGCCCCCCGTCTATTTGTCTGCTGAGATTCCTGTCTCTGGAATCTTAACCAGCTTTCCCACTCTTATAATTCATGTTTACCTTAAATATGCTTATGAAAATCAACACCATTATCTTACATTTCCTTGGCACTTCCATACATGTGTTTTTTTCCCTCACCATTTCATTTTGATTCTCATAACAATCCTATGAGGTAGTCAGTAGAGGAACTTTGTCATGTATCTCATTGAATTCCAAATGTACTATGTTTTTAGCATTCCTTCATATACTAATGTAGTATTCATACTAAAAATGAAGTCAAACCCAGCTCGGCTTGATTTAACCTTGATGAAACCGTGCTGTCCCCTAGTGATTGACACTTTCCTTTTAGTTCACAAGCTATAAAATACTAATGCACCCAAATTGGCAAAATATACCCCATAATGTGCCATAAACAGCATTGGATCTAACATACATTAATTTGTTGAGAATTCATGGTTTTTTTTTTAGAGGTTTTTGCTATAGGGCGCGTGTGCTCGCCAGCAAGACAGAGAGAGACAGAGAGACAGAAAATGAGAAATCACCCCCCAGGGGTGATGGCCACGCCACAATCCCTTCTCCTCTCAGGATCTTGGACACGCACACACACATGCCTGGCGTGAGTTTTAAGCCACCGGGTCCGGGACTTGAACTGCGGTCAACTACATGGGAGTCCAGCGAACAGCCATTACGCTAACTACTGATCCCGAGAATTCATCTTTTGAAAATCAGGATATAGTCTGCCTTTCTCTAGCTTCAAATGGTACTGCTGTTTTGAATATTCGTCAGAGATGGTTCTTAGTGTTTCAGTGATTTTTGTTTATAAACTTTATAGGGCCTGAAAAGAAAAGTGTTTCTAATTTGTTTCAGAGAGTATATTTTAATATTAAAGTTTTGACCATTTAAAATAAGCTTATGTTGTTGCCATTACTTTATATTTAATTTTCTCTGGTCCTTATTAACTGGTTGGTTCTGAGATCATCAAGACAATCATCTTAAATTCAAAAGAAATGATAAATATATGTTTAAGGCCCTACATATGTTTGTAACTATAAATGTATTTCCTTTCAAATAGCATCCACCTTGTACCAAACACAAAGAGTGGAAACATCTATTCTCCCTTAATTACTATTGCCTACAGTGACATCGATAGCAAAGATCCCAACAGCCAGTCTGTGAAGGTAAATTTTGTGTGTGTGTGTGTGTGTGTGTGTGTGTGTATGTGTGTTTTAACTCATCAGTACCCTTGTATATGTTATTAGAATACCATTGTTGTTTATTTTGTGGTCAAAAGACAGTCAGTCTTATTTCAAGTCTTAAATGAACTTTTTTTTTTTAAACTTGCCAGAGGTACACCTGTTCTTACAAAGAGAGCTAGAGGGAGAGAGAGAAAGTGACAAAGCACATCCACGTGGGGAAGACCACACTAGAGTCCTCTCTCCTTCATTTCTCCCCCTCTACTTTGAGATTTTGGGCACACACACATACAAATACTCAGGAACCCAGTGTATTACAGCATCTTCTCTTTACATAATCAAGTAAAGTAATTATATTTTACTAATAATGGTAAGAGGTGAGTTCTTATGATTCTGAGTATAAAATAGCAAGAATGGGGCCTGGCTCCCTGGCCTGGTGGTAAAGGCAGCCAGATCCCATGTGGCTGACCCCACATTTCAAGTCCTGGACCTGGAAACTAGAGAAACATGCTGGACATATGTGTGTGTGTGCCCCAATTTCTGATAGGCCGGAGAAATGGAGAAGGGCTTAAAGCATGACCATTTCCTATGGGGATGCTTTCTTCCTTGTTCCCTCTATCTCTTTGTCTCTGGTAAGCAAATGTACCCTCTGGCAAAATGTAAAAACAAAACCAAGGATGAATTATTAAGTTTCTTAGTAGAAATGTTCCAGCATTAAGTCTCTCTTTTAGTGACCTTGGGGTATGGTATGATAATGCAAGATCTGCTCCTATCCTTTTGTCATCTTGCATTTGTTAGTATTTTGTATCTTATTAACTAATGAAGAACTTGGACTTTATAAGGGAGGCATATGTGTGCTAATCAATCTATAGCCCACTTTTTTTAATTGCCAGAGAGTACATGTGCTGGCCAGAGAGAGGAGAGAAAACATCCCTCCATAATGGCATGTGATCATGGCACAATCCACTTTCCTCCATTTCTCCACCCTTTTGGGACTTTGACCACCCCATACATGTGCCTAGAGTGTATTTCAAGCCACCGGGATCCAAACTGTGACCGCTTTTGACCATGCGCGACCCACTCACTTAACTGTGCAATGGGACCAGCCCTAGCCCGCTTGATAGATAAACATCAACAGGCAGAAAGAGATTAAAAATGGTCAGCAGTATAACTAGTGCTAAAGGAGCTAAAGAATGTAGTGTGAACCTCAGCCAAATAGGCTTCCTACTACTTTCCCAATTCAGTTAAATTTAACCACACAACTCAAGGTCTTCCCTACTTTGGAGAGCCTGTATATGAAGAGACAGACTTCACATCTTCTGAACACAAGTTGCCCTGAAGAGAATGAGCCTGGAAAAGGCTGAGCTATGCATTCTCAATCTCACCAGTTGGACAAAGCATTC
>NW_006198305.1:581648-688595 GCF_000334495.1 Tupaia belangeri chinensis
CTCACCAGTTGGACAAAGCATTACTGCTATCTAGCTCTTGCCATTTTACTTCTTTAAAATATCTGCATTTCACAAGTAGTATTATTTCTTTAACTTGGCATTTAAACAGCCATTTGATAATGGACTCTTTTTTTAGAGAGAGAGAGAATTTTGCTATAGGGCACAGGCACTCATCAGAGAGATGAAGACAGAGAGACAGAAAGTTAGAAATCACTCCCCAGGGGGGATGGCCATGCCACAATCCTTTCTCCTCCTCCACTCTCCTCTTGGGATTTTGGGCATGTGTCGTGCCCGATGTGAGTTTCAAGCCTCCAAGTCCAGGATTTGAACCACAGTTAGCTATGTGGGAGTCTGGCAACATAACCATTATTCCATCTGTTGGTTCCGACACTGTACTCATGACCACTTTCTTCTTGAAACTCGTTATTTGATCATGGTGAGACTTAGGTGTCTTGCTTCTCCTACCTCTTCTTTTACCCTTTATTGGTTCTTCTTTTTTGTCTTTCAATATAAAATTCTTGTTTAGACTTTTACTACTCTGCTTTCCTAGGGTTTGACTGTTTAGCCAGATGCTAAATTCTTGTTACATGAGTTCAGTCACATTTCCTCAGTAACAAAACATATCAGAAATTGGAATATTATTACTTTGGCATGAACAGCAGTAGTGAACTTAGATTAGTTCCTTCTTTAATGTATGTTCAAAGGAGATAGTTTGGTGCAGGTGGTAGTGTGCTGCTCTATAGTTCTGTAAACCACATGGTCAACTGTGAGTTCAGATCCCAGATTGACCTCAGACATGCTGGGTACATAGGCCCCCAAGATCCTGATGAGCTGGAAGGATGGGGAAGGATATCATATGACCAGACCCTGTTTGAGGGTACCTATCTTGCCCTCATTCTCTATCTTGCTTGCTCTGTCTCTTGTTATCATGAAAGAAAGAAACCTAAAACACTTAAAAAGAGTTCAAGCAACACCAAAGATTCTCAAAAGCATATCTATTGGGTTGTCATAAAAGTCATGACTTGTTTTTGCATGGAAAAACAGAAAAATACATTATGACTTTACCAGCAACCCAATATTTATGTTTGCATAGGATCAACTCTAGTAATACCAATAGTTTAAGAATAAAACAGTGTTCGTAATGCAGTGTATAGTGTCTTGGACTGCGGTGCTGGAAGCCCATGGCTGACTGGGTTTGGATCCTTGGGTCAGCCCAAAGTCATGCTGGGCATGTGTGTGGACACCCACCCAGAGGTGGAACTAGAGGGCTGGGGAAGAAGAATTACAGAATGAAAATACTCTGTCTATAAGTGTTCCTTCTCTGTTTCTCCCTCTTTCTTGTATGTGCATGCACACATGCACATGCTGCCTATTGTAAAAAAAGTGGGGACCAGCAGGTGGCATGGTGGTTAAGGTGCTGGATACTCCCACATGTCTGCCCTCAGTTTGAGTCCTGAATCTGGCGTGTCTCTCTCTCTCTCTTGTCAAATTAAAATAAATGAATTAATAAAATGAAAAATAAAAATAATTCTTTTTAAAAAGTATATATATAATGATTATGGTAAAATCCAGTTATAAATGTGTTTTTATAAGGAAAGTACATTTGTATTACATCATTTCAATATAACTACTTTGTTTTCTTTTAACTATCAGGTTTCTTTTTCAGTCAGTTATGAAATGGATCAAGGAGAAGCTCAAGTCCAGACAGATGTGAGTTTATTTCAAGCTGTTAAGATATTTACAGTATTTTTTTTAAAGAATTATTTTATTTAACTTTATTTATTTATTTAATTTTAAATGTGATCAGAGAGGGACAGAGGCGGGGGCCGGGCAGTGAGAAAGCAAGCTGCCAAGTCTGGGACCCGAACTGCCGTAGCCATGTGAGAGTCCAGCACCCTCAACTTCCACGCCACCTGCCAGCCCCTACAGTATATTTTTTAATGAAAAAAAATAACTTTAGATGTACAGGAAATTGCCAAAATAGATTTGTCATGTACTTTTGCCCCAGTTTCTCTTAATGCTAACATTATACATAACCAAAGTACAATGATCATATTCAGGAAATTAATATTGATGTAGTTCTACTAACAATCTATGTATTATTTGAATTTCACGGGCTTTTTTCTTAGTCCTTTTTCTTTTCCAGGACCTGGTCCAGGGTTCCATGTTGCTTTTAGCTGTCATGACTCCTTAGTGTCCTCCAATTTGTGACAATTTTTAATCTTTCTTTGTCTGTCATGACCCTAAGACTCTTTTTTTTTTTTTTTTTGGAGAGATTTTCACTGTAGGGCGCTGCGCTCGCCAGACAGAGAGAGACATAGAGACAGAAAGCGAGAAATCACCCCCCAGGGGGAATGGTCATGCCGCAATCCCTTCTCCTCCATTCTCCTCTCGGGATCTTGGGCACGCACGCACATGCGCCCGGCGTGAGTTTTAAGCCATCGGGTCCGGGACACAAACCGCGGTCGACTATGTGGGAGTCCAGCGACATAGTCATTACGCTAACTGCTGGTTCCCAGACCCTAAGACTCTTGAAAAGTACTGGTCAGTTATTTTGGGTCTCAATTTGGGTTAGTCTGATATTTGCTATGATTAAATTGAGTCATATAGTTTTGGCAGACACCACAGGAATTGCCCTTCTTAATGCATAATATCAGAAGGTATAAGGTGTCAGTGTATCTTACTACTGGGGAGGGGGTTAATTTTTTTTTTTTTGGAGAGGTTTTTGCCATAGGGCACGTGCGCTTGCCAGACAGACAGAGAGAGACAGAGACAAAAAGTGAGAAATCACCCCCCAAGGGGGATGGCCATGCCGCAATCCCTTCTCCTCCTTTCTCCTCTCAGGATCTTGGGCACGCACGCACACGTGCCCGGTGTGAGTTTTAAGCCACCAGCTTCTGGACGCGAACCGCGTTCAACTATATGGGAGTCCAGCAGCATAGCCATTACGCTAACTGCTGGTCCCATGGGGGGCATTAATTTTAATAGTAGGGCTAAGATGATGTCTGTAGTTCTATATTTTTCTATTTGTAATGAACAGTTTCATGGGAAAATACTTTGAAATTATGCAAATATCCTGTTTCTTATAATTTTTTTGCCCTTTAATTTTAGCATCCATTGATGATTCTTACCTGCAAAAATGATTACTGTGATATTTGCTTGATGGTTATTTCCTGTTTTCCTCATTCCTTCTATACTTATTAGTTGGAACTCTGCAGTAAGGAGGAGCTCTGCCTTTGCCTATGTTAATAAATTCACTTATTTATTTAAATTAGTGTGAATTCATGGATATTTATTTTATTTTGGTGATTTTAATCCATTACTGTTTATCTTCTTGTTCAGATTGTCGCAGATTTGGCTATTGGAAGTTCCTTTAATTTGGCTCCTATATCCTTTCAGCATGTCCCCTTCATACCATTTTTGAGCACTGTTTTGCTTTTTATTTATAGTGTTTTTGAAAATGGATCAGAGAAATTGCATAAATTCTAAAATGTGTGTGTGTGTTTTATTTTAGATTGCTCTGGGCGTGTTGGGTGGGCTAGCTGTTTTATCATCTCTTTTGAAGACAGCAGGGTGGAAGAGGCGCATTGGGAGTCCCATGATTGATTTACAGGTAATACCTCAGGAGTTTTTAAAATTTACTTTTATCTTTTAGAGTATGCACACCTCATTTTCTCCCCATAGTGCTGAATGCCCGGCTCTACTCCCACAAGTAGTCTATTCTTGTTTCTTCATATTCTCACCAATGGTGGAATTTTTTTTTTTTTCAACCTTTCCAATTTCTTGCCATTCTGGGGGTATATAGTAGTATGTATCAGATTATTCTTCATATAGTTTTTTTTAGATGAGTGATTAAGGGAAAAGTAGAAAGAATAGAGATTGTTATTTTTGACATGGTCTGGCTGGTTAGGATTACAGGTACATGTTGTTGGGTCCAGTATGTTTAGTTTGGCCCAAAAACTGAATTCAGACCTTCCATGTGCCTTCCAGCCTCACAAGCAGTAGCACTACCTGCATGTCACCATAACTGGGACTTCATACACTTTTTTTTTCTTTCTTTTGTTAATAATTGCCAGAGATGCAAATGTTTACCAGAGAGAGACAGAGAAAGATAGGAAAGGCCCTTCTGAATGGGGCATGGTCACACTGTGAACCCTGCTGTTTTTCTCTGTCCTCTCAGGATTTTGGCACACACATGCATGCGCGTGGTGTGGTTTTCTAGCCGCTGTGTCAGAATTTCAGCCATGGTCAGCCATGGTCAGCAATGTGGAATCCAGCTTCCTTAATCACTAGGCTACAGGGCCAGTCCCATATACTTTTTAATCATTTTGGTTTCTACTCCATTGAATATCCTATTTATAGTCTTTGCCTATTTTTCTATTAGGTTTGTAATTTTTCTTGTTCATTAGAAGGAGTTTTATTTTTTCTTGTATTTTTATAATATGAATCCCCTTTTGGTTCTGATATTGAAGTATCTTCTCTGAATATATGTTGAAATATTTTCTTTGAGTATATGACCCATCTGTTATATTTATTCACATGTTCCCTTGCTTAACAGAAAATTTAATATCAATATTATCACATCTGAATTATTTTTTGTTATTAATGTGCTGATAGGATCTTGTTTAGGAAAACAATCTCCTTGGGGCCAAAAAATGGTGTAATGGTTGTGTCACTGGACTGCCACACGGCTGACAACGTTTTGAGTCAGACCCTGAGGCTTGAAACTCACGCCAGGCACATGTGTGTGTGTGCCCAAAATCCCAAGAGCAGAATGGAGGAGAAGGGACTGTGGCGTGACCGTTCCCCTGGGGCAGGGGGTGGGGGTGATTTCTCACTTTATGTCTCTCTGGCAAGTGCACACACCCTATAGCAAGTGCACATACTCTATAGCAAAACTCTCTCTAAAAGTAAACAGTCTCCCTATCTCATGATCACAAAGATATTTTCCCATGTTTTAGTCTATAAACTTTATATTTTTAATTCTCACTTGGTCTTTTTTTTTTTCTTTTTGGTGAGGTTTTTGCTATAGGGCATGTGCGCTTGCAAAAAAGACAGAAAGAGACAGAGAGATAGAAAGTGAGAAATCATCCCCCGGGAAGGATGGCCACCACAATCCCTTCTTCCTTCTCCTCTCGGGATCGTGGGCACCCACGCACACACACCCGGCGTGAGTTTAAGCCACCTGCTCCAGGACTCGAACCACAGTCGACTACATGGGAGTCCAGCGACATAGCCATTACGTTAATTGCTGTTCCCCTCACTTGGTCTTTTTTAAAAGAATATATGTGTGTGTGTGTGTGTGTGTGTGTGTGTGTGTGTGTGTGTGTGTTTCCTCCATGAGCAAGACAGACAGAGATAATTAAAGATAGAGAGATAGATACCCCCAACTGAATCTGGGGATCCATCCCCATTCTCAGTCAGTGTGGGTCACGGTCATGCACTCACAGGGACGCTCTAGAATGGGAAACTGGGACCCTCCCAAGTAGGTCCAGCATTGTAGAGCATTGCATTACTGCAGCACCACTGTCTGGCCCCACTGGATTGTTTTTAATGATTTGTTTGTTTTTGTTTTTTATTGAACGTTTATTAAGTATTTACTGTGTGCCTTAAACTTTATAATTTGCTTAATCCTCAAAATAACATAACTGTTATTACTGTTCCCTTTTTACACATGATGAAATTGTTACAAAGGTTAAAATATCTATGCATATAATTTTTATAACAAAGCAATAGGTGTTCTTTCTATTTTACTGATGAAGAGGATGAGAAAGACTATATGTAACTGGTCATCTTAGGGTATCTTTTTTTTTTTTTTTTGAGAGAGATTTTCACTATAGGGCGTGTGCACTCACCAGACAGAGAGAGACATAGAGAGAGAAAGCGAGATATCACCCCCCAGGGGGGATGGTCATGCCACAATCTCTTCTCCTCCATTCTCCTCTCGGGATCTTGGGCACGCACGCACATGCGCCCAGCATGAGTTTTAAGCCACCGGTCCGGGATGCGAACTGTGGTCGACTACGTGGGAGTCCAGTGACATAGCCATTACGCTAACTGCTGGTTCCCTTAGGGTATCTTCTTGAGACCAAAGCCAGCAATGTTACAGAATTGGAGTAGGTAGCCTTGATTCTCTGGGATAGTCCGAAGCTTCCCTGAGTAGTACACTTTAAGCCGGGTTCTCAGTTCATTTCACAGTCACTGAGGGTTACTGTTTAAGTGTCTGACACTCTACCAAGTGCTGGGAGCCAAGACAGATATGGTCTGTGCCCTCAGAGCTCGTGAGAGTTTGCCAGAGAGAGGAAGGGAAGAACATTTGCAAAAACAATGGCCATTTCATTCCACAGAGATTTTGAGATGAAGGTGCGGAGTGGTTAATTATGGAGTAAGTGGTTAGAACTGACAGATGAGGCTAAAAAGTTATTTTTGGTACATTCCGTAAAGGATGTTGTGGATCAGGAATTTATATTTTAGTGAGGAGTCATTGTACATTTTTAAAGAGGAGAATGATATAATCCAATTTACATTTTAGAAAGCTAACTGATAGTTTGAAGGATGGATGGGGTGCAGAGTTTCAGCTAAGAGCAAGTTAGGAAACAGTGTTAACCTATTTAGTGAGTGATGAGAAGGGTTAAAAAAATGCAGAGGCTACTGGGAATGGACTGAAATGTTAAGGATGGAGAGCCATCTAGAAGCAAGGCTCATTTGTCTTTGAAACTTGAAACTTGGTGATAAATGGATACATGAGACAAGACTTCAGGCTTGAGGACCTGGGTAGATTGTTATTAAAAGTGGTAGTGTTATGGACCAGCCAGGTGGTGTAGTTAAGGCAGCTGGATCACATATAACCAACTATGTAGTTTGAGTCCTAGACCTAGGAGCTTGAAAAATCATGCTGAGTGAGTGTGCATTCCCAAAATCTTGAGAGGAGAATGGAGGTGAAGGGATTGTAGTATGGTATTCCCTCTGGAGGGAGTGTTTTCTCACTTTTCCTCTCTCTCCAGCAAGCACATGTACCCTATAGCAAACAAACAAACAAACAAAAGTGTGTTATTAAAAGTAGTCAATAGATTGAGTCTTTAACAGTTACAATTCTTTTTTTTTATTTGCAGACCGTTATGAAATTCTTGTTGTACTACGCTGGTGACCTGGCCAATGTTTTCTTTATCATCACAGTGGGAACAGGTCTTTATTGGCTTATTTTCTTCAAAGTGAGTGAGTTTCTGAATTTAACCTAAATGCCAATATATGAATAACTAACTAACTGCTAAGTTCTCTTTCTAAAAAAAATTTTCAATTGAGGACATTTCTGATGAAGCGTCTTGAGGCAAATGCCAAAGTCTTGATTACCTGAGTATACTAAGTGTATTTATTTATTTATTTATTATTAAGATAAGGCCTTGCCATGTTGTTGTCTTCCTGCCTCAGTCTCTTGAGTAACTGGGCCTGCAGGTGTGTGCCTCCACAGCACACCTGGCGTTTTAGGATGGGCCAAGACACTTGAGTCAGGCCTCTATGTGGCCTCAGCCTGCTGAATAACAGTGTGTCTAAGTATGCACTACTGTGGCTGGGCCTGTGCTCATTTCATTGAGTACATTACTTTTTCCCTCTTTTGTGCTTTCTTTGTTTTATAAATTGTGTTTAGTAAAACCTTGTGTGATTATATTTAACCAAGTAATTTTTATCATAGGCACAGAAATCTGTCTCTGTTTTGTTACCAATGCCAGTTCAGGAAGAACGTTTTGTTACTTATGTGGGATGTGCTTTTGCTTTGAAGGTAAGTATCAAAGGACAAGTTATTGAATTTAAAAGGCCTGCTAATAAATTGGTAAGCCTTTAAAATGAAAATTTTCTCAAAATCTTTGGTATAAAATTAACTTTGATTTTGAAAGAAAGCATGAACTATTTTACCTACAAAATCTACCTTTATTTATAATAGCTTCTGCTTTAAATAATTTTTAAAAGTAGTGACTGTGTTTAGATGAATATAAGTTATAGCTAACTTGAATGATATTTCAATGTCTAACTTCTTTAAAGTCTAATGATGTATTTGCAATGGGACAAAATGTCTTAAGGGATAAATTTTGACTCTTAAATGAGGGTAAACAGTACCAAAATGCTGAAATCTTAGAAGTTATTTTGTCTCCATGTTCTTCTCCTTCTCTTCTTCCTAGGGCAGCCCCTCCCCAACTTCAGTGTAAGTGAAGCTCTTCACATGCTTTATTGATAGGTCTCACCCTATATTCTTATACTTAGATCTTTATCCCTCTTTTATCAGTAATGTGTCTACTAGGAAGAATGCTTCAGTTTATCGCTTCTGTAAATGAGAAAGGTGTATTTCAATAACTGATTTTTTAAAAATCAGAAATCTCAATAGTAGAAAGAGATTAAAAAAACAGTGAGTATATCTTGAAACGCTAATTAAAACAAGAAGTTATATTGAAAAATGTCTTTACTTCTTTATAAGGATGCTTCTAGAAATCTTGGGAGTTAATTTTGCAAGGTCCCTATTGAAGGAAGAGGTAGAATGTTTCCTTTTTCCATATCTCTATTTTTTTTAGAGATACTTTTGCTATAGGGTTCATGCACTCGCCGGAGACACAGAGAGAAGTAGAGAGAACGAAAGCGAGAAATCATCCCCCCAGTGGGGATGGCTATGCTACGATCCCTTCCCCTCATTCTCCTCTTTGGATCGTGAGCACCCCCACACATGTGCCTGGCATGAGTTTTAAGCTTCCAGGTCTGGAACTCAAATCATGGTTCACTACATAGGAGTCCAGCAACATAACCATTAGGCCATGGTCCCTTTATATCTATTTTGAAGAAAGAAAAAGAAAATATGAATTCAGAATATGTGTATGAAAATCCTGTGAATTTGGTGATTCTGGGTTATTTGATGAGTTTCTAGTGATCTAATGGTATTATAACTATTATAAATTCTTGTGAAATCACTTGTAAAAATTATATATTCTTATCATTACTGTATGTTTCTTAATCAATATGGTTTGTTTCATAAGCAGGATAGTACAGATACTTATCAGGTGTTTTATTGTATATCATTCTTAGGCTCTGCAATTTTTGCATAAGCTCATCTCCCAGATTACTGTAGATATATTCTTTATTGATTGGGAACGACCTAAAGGAAAGGTTCTTAAAGCTGTTGAAGGTAACTGAGATAATATTTGTATCAGAATCCTTTTGCTACCTTTGTAGAGCTAAGAAGCTGAAACGCTTTTGCTCATTTTATCTCCGTGACCAGGCGAAGGTGGTGTGCGGAGTGCCACTGTTCCAATAAGCATATGGAGGACGTATTTTGTAGCAAATGAATGGAATGAAATTCAGACTGTGAGAAAGATTAATCCACTCTTTCAAGTACTTTCTGTCCTCTTCTTTTTGGAGGTAAAAACTGTTGATGTAATTGTATGTAATTTATGGGTACCTCATAAATGTTAATACAAATCCAATGAACTTTTCATAGTAGGGGAAGATTTTTTTGAAAGTTGGAATATTCTCAAGCTACTAAAAAGGATTGATTTTTTAAAAGTTATGATGAAATAATATAAAATTTATTGTCTTAACTGTTTTTAAGTGTACTGTTTAGTAGTGTGAAGCACATTCACATTGTTGTGCAAAACTGACCCACCATCCATCTCCAGAACTCTTCATTTTGCATAACTGAAACCCTATACTCATCAAACAATTCTGTAGTCTACTCCTTACCAGACTCTGGCAACCACCATTCTACTTTGTGTCTCTGTGAATTTAACTTTTTTTTTTTTTTCTTTTGAGAGGTTTTTGCTATAGGGCACATGCGCTCGCCAGACAGACAGAGAGACAGAGAGACAAAGCGAGAAATCACCCCCCGGGGGGGATGGTCACGCCGCAATCCCTTCTCCTCCAGTCTCCTCTCGGGATCTTGGGCACGCACGCACACGCACCTGGCGTGAGTTTTAAGCCACCGGGTCCGGGACGCGAACCGTGGTCGACTACGTGGGAGTCCAGCAACATAGCCATTACACTAACTGCTGGTTCCCCCCAATATTTAGTTTTTAAGGTAAGGAGTAGGGAGGAGTATTCTGTTTTCGGTCTAGAGGAGTTTTCTTTATGTATGTCTGTTAAGATGATTATTTTTTCCTTTTTGTTCCAGATTGTGGGATTCAAGAACTTAGCAATAATGGACCCATCGTCTAGTCTTTCCAGAAGCCCACCTAGCTACATAGCACCTTATAGCCGCATTTTGAGATATGCAGTGTCTACTGCTCTTTGGCTAGTCATTGGAATTATACAGGTAACAAGAGATTATACTTGTGAGTGACATTGCCCCTCTGTAACTCTGCTTACATATTGATTCCCCTCAAATATTGACCTTACCCTGAATTCTGTACAGAATAAAGGTGATAAGAACAAGAGTGCATAGCTAATTATTGTATTATAATCCAGGCACTGTGCTTTATGTGTATTAACTATGTGATCTTTATGGTAGTCCTCAGAAATAGCTTCTTTGAGTATCCTCACTTGATGATGAGGAAACTAAGGCACGAGAAGGTTAAATATTTGCCTGATGTAATGTACTTTATTATTGGCCGAACTGAAATTTGAACATGAGCATCCCAGTTTCATGTTCTTGACAATGCAAGGATTCCCAAATCCTCCTTCCTTTGACTGAAGAGTCAGCAATGACAATAAGGTTTTATCCCACAGGAACCATTAGAGGACATAGTGTCACTGATTGGAACTTCTTTTTTTAAAATATTACACTGTCACTATAGAAGAAAATTAAAATCTTAAAAGCTAATAAGCATGAACTTGGCTTAATGTTTCAGATCATGTTCTTTGCTGTCTTTTATGAGAGATTTATAGAGGATAAAATTCGACAGTTCGTTGATTTATGCTCTATGAGTAATGTAAGTACTTTCTGACTTTATCTTGCAACTGTTTTTTCCCCTTTTAAAGGTCATGTGTATATTAAGAGTGGCTTAAAAGTGATTTGGTGTGATTAGATTTTTAGCCTAATTTTCTACCAGTTGTTAATTCTAGTGATAGTTATAATCAGCTGTAAGTTAATACTGTCTTTGTTTTTTTTCTTCTTTATTTGCAGTTTCATAATTATTAATTTCTTATGCTGTGAAATAGTTCATTCAGCCCAGGGCCTCTGAAAATTTTTCATGTCAACCCCATTTCTTCCTTCTGTAAAAAATATCCTCACACTGCTTTCCATCTACTTTTTAATAATGACTCTTTTACTTTTTATTACTTTATTATCCTCTTTACATATTTTCTAAGAATTCACTCTTTAGAGGACCAGCAGTTGGCGTAATAGATATGTTGCTAGACTCCCATGTAGTCGACTGTGGTTCAAGTCCCGGACCCAGTGGCTTAACTCATGCTGGGCGTGTGTGCGTGCGTGCCCAAGATCCCTAGAGGAGAATGGAAGAGAAGGGATTGCGACATGGCCATCCCCCCGGGGGGTGATTTCTCACTTTCTGTCTCTCTGTCTTTCTTGGTCTTTCTGGTGAGCACATGCATCCTGTAGCAAAAGCCTCTTCAAAAAAATAAATAAATAAATAAAGAGAATTCGATCTTCACTATTTTGAGAGAGAGAAAACAGTTTAAAAAAAATTTGGGGGGTGGGGACCAGCAGTTAGCGTAATGGCTATGTCGCTGGACTCCCACATAGTCAACCGCAGTTCGCGTCCCGGACCTGGTGGCTTAAAACTCACACTGGGCGCGTGTGTGTGCATGCCCAAGATCCCGAGAGGAGACTGGAGGAGAAGGGATTGCGGCGTGGCCATCCCCCCTGGGGGGTGATTTCTCGCTTTCTGTCTCTCTGTCTCTCTCTGTCTGGCTGGCTGGCGAGCGCATGCGCCCTATAGCAAAAACCTCTCCAAAAAAAAAAAAAAATTGGGGGTCTTTACAGGTAAGTTGCCAATTACTCCTTTTTCTTCTCTTTTTATAGATATCAGTATTTCTTTTATCCCACAAATGTTTTGGATATTACATTCACGGCAGATCAGTACATGGGCATGCAGATACTAACATGGAAGAAATGAATATGAATCTTAAAAGAGAAGCGGTATGAGTATGTTTTACATATTTTTATTTTTAAATTGAGGTGTTCTCTTAACTTAGGATTTGTAATAATATTTTTAAAAATTCTCACTGATCACTCTTGAAAGTTGCTGAGGTGCCAACTCATTACCCTAGATAAAGAATTAGAATCATGTTATATCCTGCAGTTTCTATATGAACTGTGTTTCAGAGTAACCAGATAATTCATAAGGGAAATGTCTTCCTTATAAAATAAATTAGAAGATATTCTTTCTTTCTTTTTTTGCTTTAGGGCACATGGGCTCAAGGGAGAGAGACAGAGACAGTGATAGGGAAAATGAGAAATCACCCCTCAGGGGATGGCCACATGGTAACCCCATCTCCTTCATTCTCTTCTTAGGATTTTGGGCATACACATACACATACTTGCTATGATTTTAAAGCTGCTAGGCTAGGGCCAGCAGGTAGTACAATAGTTAAGGTGTTGGACTCCCACTTGGCTGACCACTGTTCAAGTCCTGGACGTGACAGCTTAAAAATCACACCAATACATTTGTGCATGCCCAGAATTCCAGGAGGAGAGTGGAGCAGAAGGGATTGTGGCATGGTCACCCCACAAAGGGTGATTTCTTACTTTCCCTCTCTGTCTCTCTCTGTCTGTCCAGCAAGCACATGCACCCTTTAGCAAAAATCCTTAAAATTTTTTTTTTTAATTAAAACTGCTGGGTCCAGGACTTGAACTGTGGTCAGCCTTATGGGAGTTCAGTGTCCCAACCACTGTGCCACCTGCTGGCTCTTGGAGATATTCTATACTATAAAATTAACACTTGTAATGACCAATAAATTAATGAATATATATTACAATCATCAATGGATGCTAAACAATTAAGTGAATGTTGATTGAAAACTTTATAAAGAAAGATTGGTTTGACATAATCTAGACACAGTGGTTCAATTTTTCTGTAAGTAAAAATGAGGAAGACTGACATCATACACTTCCTGATATGATGCAATAGGAAGTACAAAACATCGTTCATGAAATATTCTTGCCTGAGAAAATTGAACTTGAATGTAATCAAGCCTCTAGGTCTAACCGGTTTACAGGAAATACAAGGAATAGAGGAAAAAATTAAATAGTACTAGAGGAGATAATTAGCCAGATCCAGAGTGTAGGATACCTTATAACACCAATTACTCAGTGTCTCCAAACACGAAAAGGAGGAGTGATAGTGGTAATGGAACTATTACATAACAAGAGAGGTTTAAGCAGCAAAACAAATACACTGAGTGGACTTCCTTTGGGTCCTAATTAAAACAAACACTTATTAAAAAAAAAAAAAACTTTGGAAAAAATCATCTGTGAGATTTAAAGGACTAAATATTAAATGTTATTAGGAATAATTAATTTTGTTAGGTATGATAATAGCATGGTCATTATTTTTTTTAAAATGGCTGTGTTAGTTATAGATATATACAGAAGTATTGTAGTTGAAATGACATGGTCTAGGTTTGCTATAAAATACTCTAAGAAAAAAAGAGAAGCTGGGAAAATCCATGGAACAAAATTGGCAAAATGTAGGGGGTTACTTTTTTTTCTATTATGTATATTTGAAAACTTATAAATTTAAGAAAAACCAAGGTACACATAAAAGGAAAAACAAAGAGCATTTAGTGTTTAATTGGTTATACTTGTGGCTTGTAAGAATTTGATACATGATAATGGCATCTCAGAAAACTTATTTATTACATTGAACTGGATCACTGATTAATTATTAGAAATATTCCATACTTGAAAAGTTAAATGTAGGGTGCAGCAGATGGGTGGGTAGTTAAAGCACTGGACTCCAACATGACTGACCACTGTTTGAGTCCTGGACCCAGTAGCTTGAAAATCACGCCAGGCACATATGCGTGCACACCCAAAATCCTGAGAGGAGAGTGGAAGAGAAAGGATTTCGATGTGGCCATCCCTCTTGGGGCGATTTCTCACTTACCCTCTCTCTGTTTCTGTCTGTCTCTCTCTCTGGTGAGTTCACTCACGCTATGGCAAAAAAAAATCTTAAAAAAAAAAAAGAAAGTAAAAGTTGAAAGCATAATAACCTGGAAAAGAATATTTCAGATTGGGGATAATATTCTAAGCATAAAGAATAGAAAGTATCAGAAGGGGAATATTAGTTGGTTTTACTTTATTTATGTAGTACATTTACATAACAAACAATCATAAATAAAAGATAGCAAATTAGGATAAAATGCTCATAACAAATATGACAAAGATATTAGTAAATAGCATAAGAGTCCTTATCAACCAATAAGAATACTAAATTTAAAGCTTTAATGGAAAAATGACCAGAAGATTAAATAAAAAAAAAACTCAACTCCTAGTGAAGCGAGAATCCATGTGCATCTGAGGTGGGCTCAGCTCTGCCCCTTTTTCTGGAAAGCCTAAGCCTCTGCCCCAAAGCTCTCCTTCCAGCCCAACTCTTGGCGAAGTAAAGTAGGCTGGTCTCTGTCTTCTTTCTGTCTCTGTCTCTCTGTCTCTCTCCCCCCTCCCTTTCTCTTGAAAAATGTATGTGTGTGTATATATATATATATGTTTTATAAAAATCTGTAACTACTGTCTCTTGTCTCTGACCTTTCCTTTCTCTTGCTAATTTCAGAATCCATGTGCACTTGAGGTGGGCCCAGCTCTGCCCGCCATGCAGAGCACTGCATGTTTTTCACTTTCTTTAAGGAAAAAAACTTTTTTTCCCTGTTCATTTTGTGTGTGTGTGTGTGTGTGTGTGTGTGTGTGTGTTTGTTTCATCTTTTTTTTTTCATCTTTTTCCTTTTCCTTTTCTTTTACTTGACTTTCTCACCTTGCTTCTCAGCTTCCATGCTTTCAGTGTCTAGTTAGATGTAGATGCACAGTAGCAAAACATCTGAATACTTTTAGGGTAATAGAAAACTTCAACCCCCACTGAACTGATGCAGAATGGGAGAAACTCACTCATACTCTGAATTCAAATCTCTTTCTGTGGATACCATGTTGCTAAACACAGTGGTAGAGGCAACATAGGAATAGAAGTACCTTATAGTTAAGTGAAGCATATGAGCTTACAGTGGCAGAAATCATCAACAAATTGGCCAAATGTGAATATACCACCAAATGACTAAAAGTCAGAGAAGAGAGACTGCAAAGTGAGCAGTAGGAAGAAACACGGAGCTACAAAAAGCATGGCTCATCTCCTCCCACACACCTTTGAATTCTAAGTTGAAACCCTGCAATTCAGCCCTGGTGTACCTATTCCCTAGAAACTGTGAGGCCTTTGTAATATCCACTTCCTTTGACAAAAGTGCAGGTTACTTGATGAGAATCAGGGAAATGGAACTGCAGAAAAATTGCAGGTCATCTTCTCCTGCATGCTTAACACTCAGAAAGTAGGCAGTTACATATAATCCATCAGATGGCCAGAAACCACCACAAAGGCACAAGAAATATGGGAAACCAAAAAAATATCTCTCCCCTCAAGGGGAGGAAAGAACAGCCCTTCATCTTTCATAGACAGTATAATGAAACTTGTGAAAATGTTAAAGAATTTAGAATATTCATAGTTACAAAGCTAACAGAGATGCAAGAGAAGAGAGACAATGAACTCCAGAAGATGCAGGAGAAAAGAGACATTAAATTCAAGGAGGTGAGAAAGTTCTTGCATGATCTGAAAGAGGAAATAAACATCATAAAAAAGAATCAGGTGGAATTATTAGAGATCAAGGCTGTGATACAAGAAATCAAAACCTCCCTTCAAAGTATTAACAGCAGATTAGATCATGCAGAAGATCAAATCTAAGGTGTAGGAGACAGAACCTCTGACCTAGAAAATTCACCAAGATGTTTGAGAAAATAATCCCACAAAATGAGAATAATATATAAGTAATACTAAATACCATTAGATATCCAAACATCTGGATAATTGGTATCCCAGAAGGTGAAGAAACTAATAAGGGCATTGATAATCTATTCCATGAAACACTGGAAGAAAACTTTCTTTCTTTTTTCTTTTTTTTTTTTGAGAGGTTTTTGCTATAGGGCGCGTGCGCTCACCAGACAGACAGAGAGAAACAGAGAGATAGAAAGCAATAAATCACCCCCCAGGGCGGATGGCCATGCCACAATCCCTTCTCCTTCATTCTCTTTTCAGGATCTTGGGCACGCACACATACGTGCCCGGCGTGAGTTTAAGCCACCAGGTCTGGGATTCGAACCGCGGTTGACTATGTGGGAGTCCAGCGACATAGCCATTACACTAACTGCTGGTCCCAAGAAAACTTTCTAAACTTAGAAAGGCATTCAAATATCCAGACCCAAGAAATACAAAGAATCAACATAGAATCAACCCAAGAAGATCTTCTCCAAGGCACATCATAGTCAGATTGACCAAAACCACAGACAGAGACAAGATAATAAAATTGGCAAGAGAGAAACGTCAAGTTACTGTCAAAGGATATCCCATCAGGCTAGCATCAGACCTCTTGTCAGAAACAATGCAAGCAGGGAAAGTATAGAAATTATATTCAAAATGTTAAGTGAAAAACAGTTCAGCCAAGAATACAATATCTGGCAAAATTATCCTTCATATGGGAAGAAAAGCCTGAAACATTCTCAGATAAACCTTCCAAATTCAAGGATTTTGGTTCTCTTTTGAGTTGTTAATAGGTTCAGCAATTTGTTAAATTTTTTAAAATTGAAACATAAATTTTCTCCCTTCCTCTGACCCCTTTGCAATTGGAAAATATTTGTGGTCATTCTTATTTTGTGACAGAATGGTTATTTGCATAAATTCAATAATGCAATAGTATCTGTTGCCTTGCATCAGAAATTGAATTTTTATGGGGCTTTGTGCAAAATAACAGACCAAACTGAGATTAACCTAATATTTTTGCAGATAAGTTAGTTTATACTTTTCTTTAGTAAAAGGGGGACTGGAAAGAGAAACAATGTTTCAGAAGAAAATTACAGTTGTCACTGTCACTAGATTCTAGCTTTGTCCATATTTTTAGTTTAAGAAACTTTGTGAATAAAATGTGAAAAAATTGTTTAGTATGGAAGGGAGGGAGGGGAAGGGGGAAGGAAAAAAACAAGTGAAAGTATGCTTAATTGATAAAAAAAAAGTGAGAAGCTATTTGCTGATGATAAGGTATAGAGTAATATCTTTGTCTTGACTGACATGCATGGTATTTGCACTGTAAAGACATGTGATCAGATGTAAACATATAATAATGAAAGAAACACAAGAGACTAATAGTTTTCTAAAAAATTTTTAGCTCATAGTCAAGAAATGAATATAAAAAATGGCTTTTCCATCTTCAAATTAGCATTTTTTTAAAAAGCTAATATTTTATAGCAGTAAAGACACAGTGAAATGGCCACCCATAAAACTACCTGTGTCAGAATAAATTTTTACAAATTTTCTGGAAAGCATTTTGCCAATATATATTCTAGATCTTCTTAAGAGTTAATATTATTTGTTTCATGAATTTTATGAATTTAACTCAATGAAAAATTAGCAGTATAAATAGTTTAATTAGAATCAGGATCTTTATCACAGGGTCTTATAAGTGAAAAATATGTAAAAATAGGATATTAAATAAATTGAGTTATTTTTACAGTGAAAGCTTAAGCAGATGTTAAAGTCATATCTTACACAGTATTTAATGGCATAAGGAGTTGCTCTGGGTATAATGTTAAGAGCAAAAGAATTCAATCTCGTTTTTCTCACACACACACACACACACACACACACACACACACACACACAGACATTTACATACCTTAGAAAAAGTACTGGCAGTGAAATGCCTTATAATATCTCTATCTTTGGGTGTTGAGATTATAAGTCATTTTATCTTTCCTTTTTTTTTTTTGTACCTTTTCATATTTTATAAATTCTTTGCAATGGTATATACTGTTTCAATCAAGAAAAAAAAATTTTTTAGATAGAGAAATATTCTACATGTGTTCTTTGAGTCTGTAGAAAACCAGGAAGTGCTTTATTGTGTTTGTAGGTCAGGTTTAGAAAAAGAAATGAATATTAGGCTCTGGAGTAGACACACAGGCTTCATAGAGACAAAAGAGCTTGATGGGAACCATGAAGCATCAATAGGATCAGTTAGGTAGTGTGATGGATAAAATTTCACGTTTCCAGTTATCAGGTACAAGAAGACCTGAAATGAAGATCTGACCCTTACATTAGCAGTTCAGTAATGTATCATTACCTTTTGTTGGAATTAATTAGACATTTAAAAATGTTTGGATTCTTTTTTTTTTAAAGACCATTTACATTATAAAATCAGTTGATTCTAAAACTGGGCTTTTTGGCATATATTAAAGAGCAATAAAGTTAACTCATGAAGAAAGCACAGAGGTCAATATACGATGAACTTAGTAAGATATGAATTTTTTTCTGAAGAACAGATTTAAGGAGATGCTATAAAGACCTGCAGGGAAGTATGAATTAGGACAAAGCAGAGATTAGTAAAATCTGTAAGGGAGGGGGAACCTTAGATAATACTAGAATCTGTCTTAAACATATTTTCAGTAAATTTTCTTAGCTCTGAGTCTTGTAATGTGTGATACCACTTAAAAGAAAAACACTGTATTTTCTTTTTGAGATAGGCTTTTTTTTTTTATAACTTTAATCTTAATTTAAATTCTTTAACTTTTCAGGAAAATTTGTGTAGCCAAAGAGGTTTGGTACCCAACACAGATGGTCAGACTTTTCAAATTGCAATTTCTAGCCAGATGAGACAACACTATGACAGAATTCATGAAACACTAACAAGGGTTTGTATAAAGTACAGTTCAAGTATACTTTGTAAATATTTAATGTTATTTACATGCTAAATACATAAGACATCTTACATTAATTTATTTCTTTGTTACATTAGAAAAATGGTCCTGCTAGATTACTGGGTTCATCAGCAAGTACTCTTGAGCAGAGTATAAAAGCATATCATATGATGAATAAATTTCTTGGCTCTTTCATCGATCATGTATGTATGTCAACATTTATATTTAATCTAGGATCACATGCATTTTACAAATGTAGTTTATTTTTATTATTCTTGTTTTTTTTTTAAACAGTTAATTGCTATATACATCATTTGGCTTGTAAAGAGAATTTACCCAACATGTAAAACATCTTACACCAATGCAGTTGAGAATACTATACACATTATCATCAATAGCCAACTGATTTTTGACAAAGGATACCAGTCAATTCAGTGGGAAAAGGAAAACCTCTTTAGCAAATGGTGCTGGAAAAACTGGGTATTCACCAGCAGAAAGATGACACTGGATCCCCATCTTTCACCATTAACAAAAATCAACTCAAAATGGATCAAAGATCTGAACCATCTGTGTCCCACAAATGTCTTACCTATTTCTTCTCCCTGCTTTCCTTTCCTATACTCTTCCCTTCTCCCACCCTCCATCCACACTGTTTCCAGCATCCACAAATATTTTCACTGCTTTTCTGCACTGCAGTCTTACAGTCTCTACCATAAAGTGCAGACAATTGGTGTATGTTCAGTGGAAACATACAGTATCTTTCTTTCATAACCTGGCTTACTTAACTCAGCAATAAATCTTCCATATTCGACCACTTTCTATCAAATACCAGGTTCTTGTTGTTTTTTATGGCAGAAGAGTATTCCATAGAGTATATGTGACACACTTTTTTTCCATCCATCTATCTCTTTGTGGACATTTGGGTTGGTTCCATGTCTTAGCAATCATGAATAATGCCACAGTAAACATTGATGTGCTAGCGCTTTTCCAACTGAACATTCTCCTGTCCTTTGGGTAGGTACCCAGGAGTGAGATTGCTGGATCATGTGGTGGTTCTATTTGTAGGTTTTTGAGGAACCTCTTTATTGTTTCCCACAGTGGCTGGACCAATTTACATCCCCACCATCAGTGTGGGAGAGTTCCCTTTTCACCACAACCCCACCAATACTTAACACTTTTTGTGTTTTTAATCTTTGCCATTCAGACAGGGGTTAGGTGGTACCCCATGGTGGTTTTAATCTGCATCTCCCTGATGATGAGGGATGTTGAGCATTTCCTCATATACTTTTTGGCTGTTCATATATCTTCCTTAGAGAGATTTTTGTCCAGCTCATTTTCCTATCTTTTAGTTGGGTTAGACATTTTATTTTGGGTAAGCCGCTTAAGTTCCCTGTGTATTCTGGTTATCAGTCCCTTGTCTAAGGCATATTTTACAAAAATATTCTCTCATTTTGAGGGTTATCAATTCACACTAATTACTGTGTCCTTTACTGTGGAGAGACTTCTTAATCTGATATAGTCCCATTTATCTATTTTAGGGATTATTGCCTGTGCTTTGGGAGTCTTATTTAAGAAGTCTTTGCCTACCCCAATGTCTCCCAGAGTTTCCCCAGCGTTTTCTACCAGTAGTTTTATAGTTTGAGGTCTTAGGTTCAGATCTTTGATCCATTTTGAGTTGATTTTTGTTAATGGTGAAAGATGGGGATCCAGTGTCATCTCTCTACTGATGAATACCCAATTTTTCCAGCACCATTTGCTAAAGAGGTTTTCCTTTTCCCACTGAATTGACTGGTATCCTTTGTCAAAAATCAGTTGGCTATATGGTTTGGAGTTTATTTCTGGGGTTTCTATTCTATTCCATTGGTCTACTTGTCTGTTTTTGTGCCAGTACCATGCCGTTTTGATTATCACAATTTTATAGCATATCTTGGGCTCAGGGAATGAGATGCTGCCCATTCCACTCTTCTTGCACAGAATTGCTTTGATAATACAAGGTCATTTATGATTCCAGACAAATTCTGTGATTGTCTTTTCTAGATATGTGAAAAAGTCTCTATAATTTGATTGGAATTGCATTAAATATGTAGATTAAATTGGATACAGTTGCCATTTTGATTATATTAATTATTCCAATCCAGGAACATGAGATGTCCTTCCACATTTTTGTGTCATTTTTAATATCTTTTTCTTTTTAAGATTTTCATAGTTTTCTTTGTAAAGGTCTTTGACTTCCTTAGTTAAGTTTATCCCTAGGTATCTTATATATTTTGTGGCTATGGTAAAAGGGATTTCTTTCTTCAGTTCTACCTCAGTCAACTTGTTATTAGTATATAGAAATGCTATAGATTTTGGGATGTTGACTTGTATCCTACCACTTAACCATATTCATGTATTACCTCGAGAAATTTTCTCATGAAAACCTTTGGGTCTTCTAAGCATACCATCATGTCATCTGCAGATAAAGATGTTTTTTAACTCTTCTTTACCTATTACAATGCCTTTTATATTATTCTCTTTTCTGATTGCATTGGCTAAGACTTCTAGCACTATATTGAAAAGGAGTAGAGAAAAGAGATCACATGCAATTTTTAAAAAGTTAAGTGGCAATGTCAGTTTTTTATTTCTTTAGTCAATCAAGTCAATGGACATAGACAATTTTTTTCTTGTTGTCTGTCAAATTTAGTTGGTGCTATGTATCCATGGGTTCTGTATCCACAGATTGGAAATGTTAGAAAAAAAATTAATTGCATCTGTACTGAACATTTACACACTTTTTATTTCTTATTCTGTAAGCAGTCTAGAAATTACTAAAATATATAAAGAATTTGCAGAGGCTATCTGCAGATACTGCACCATTTAATTAAAAAACTTTAGCATCCACATATATTTTTTAAGCCACTGGGTCTGGGACTTGAACCACAGTCATCTATGTGGGAAACCAGCAAAGTAACCATTAGGCTATCTGCTGTTCCCAAGCAGCCACAAATTTTAATATACATGTGAGAGGGCGAGGGGGGGGAGAGGTTTTTGCTATAGAACATGTGTGCTTGCCAGAAAGACAGAGACAGAGAAACAGAAAGTGAGAAATCACCCCCCAGGGGGTATGGCCATGCCGCAATCCCTTCTCCTCCATTCTCCTCTCGGGATCTTGGGCATGCACCCACATGTGCCTGCTGTGAGTTTAAGCCACCAGGTCCAGGACTCAAACTGTGGTCGACTACATGGGAGTCCAGCGACATTATGTAACTGCATTATGTAACTGCTGGTCCCAGGAATGATATTTTTTAAAAAGCTATTTCTAGGGACCAGCAGGTGCCGTGGTGGTTTAAGGCACTGGACTCCCACATGGCTGACTGTGGTTTGAGTGCCAAATCTGGCTGCTTGCTTTCTCACTTTCCCTTTCTCTCTATCTCTCTCTGATCAAATTGAAAAATAATAATAAATAAAATTTTTAAAAAAGCTATTCTAGTCATTAACAATTCTGGCTTAAGGATAGTTATCTAAGTAAAATGATATTTTATTTTTTACTAACATAATGATTGCCTTAAAATATGTCTATACTGGTGAATTTTGTTAGTTACCAAATATTACTGTTTTATTCATTATTGTTACCCTTACATTACACTATATTTATTCATGAGAAGCTTGTTATAAATTGATTTTCAGTATACCTAGCCCTAAATATTACTAAGGGCATTTAAAATTGAAAACATTCCGAAAGAGAATTTTGTTAAAGATCCCAGACAGTAAGTTCAGTCTTTTTTGAAGAATAGATTCTCTGTGTCTAATATTCATTTTTCTCTCCTAATTTTATATTAATTGGAAAGCATTTATTTCACTACTATTTCTGAAATGACTATCTTTTAAAATTAGGTTCATAAGGAAATGGATTACTTTATAAAAGATAAGTTACTGCTTGAAAGAATTCTTGGAATGGAATTCATGGAACCAATGGAAAAAAGCATCTTTTACAATGGTAACTTTCAAATACCTTTGCTGAACTTGATTATTTATTTACTCTTTTCAAAGTTTGAAAAAAAAATTCTGTAATTATTTTTTCTCTGATTTGATATTAAGGTTAAAATGAGCCAGGAAAGAAAGAGTAGTCTAAAATTATCAGAGTTTTGGCTTGTGTGATTAAATGGCTGTTGGTGATGTTGTTTACTAAGATAGATGGAGGACCATGTTTTGATGGAGAGAGGATGAATTTAGTTTCTAATATATTATATTTTGAGGTACTTCTGGGACATCAAAGGAGAGTTGTCCAGTAAAGGCATTAAATATAACAAGCTCAGCCTTAGGAGAAAGTAAGGCACACAGTAAGCTGGGGAGTTACCATCATACGAAGTCATTTCTGGCCCCATGTTAATCAGAGAGTGCATGTAAGACAGGTTTATTCATATAGGTATGATGTGCATATTTTGTAAGGGCATAACTTATAGGTCAGTGAATTTTTGTAAATATATCCCTATAACTAGCACCCCAAGCAAAAAAAGAACATTTTTAGCACCTCAGACATTCTCTCATAAAATGGAAGTTCCTAACTGGGTGTCCATGGGTGGCCTCAGTGGTTTTCTGGCCTTCCCCCAAATTATTTGTAAGATTAGTACCTGTATACTTTTTTGTGGGTGTGCGGTGATGAAAGGATGTAGTTTTCATCAGACTCTTCTAAAAAGGGTGTTTATATCCCCAAAAGGACAAAATACGCTCATAGAATAGGAAGAGGTTCTAAAGTAAAACCTTAGGGGCCCAAGACAGAAATTCTAGAATACTATATACTGTTCTCTGCTTTGCTAGTTTATTTATCTTATTCTTTCTTAGATTTCTAAGTTACTAAAAGAAAAAAAAAACAAAACAGAGAAGGGATGTTCATTAACTGGTCTTTGAAAGGTGATTATGTACGTACACGGCTAGCAATGACCAATCCTTGGTCCCAGTTTTAAAACTGCTTAAAAGTTTTAATTTAATTTTTAATTTTTTGAGTTATTTGACTAACTTTTTAGATTAGCACATCTTAACACCTTTTGCTTATTTCTGTGTAAGCCCTGAAGTATTATATGTAGTACTAGTTTCTATTACGCTGTTTTTTTAATATACAAATTGTATCACTAGAAATTTACTATGAATTTATTCTACTTTAAAATTTCTAATTTAAATCTTCTAAATCTTTTTAACAGATGAAAGTTACTCTTTCAGCAGTGCTCTGTACTATGGAAATGAAGCTACCCTTCTTATTTTTGAATTGTTGTTCTTCTGTGTAGTGGATTTGGCTTGCCAAAATTTTGTTTTAGCAGCCTGCCTTACATACCTACAACAAGAGGTAAATTAAAAAACATTTTCTTGGTTTCTTTTAAAGAAAATGTTGGCAGGCCCAGCAGGTGGCATAGTGATTAAGGCTCTGAACTCTTGGGACCAGCAGCTGGTGTAATGACTATGTCACTGGACTCCCATGTAGTCAACTGCAGTTTGAGTCCCACTCCCAGTAGCCGGGAGTGTGTGCATGCATGCCCAAGATCCCAAGAGGAGAATGGAGAAGGGACTGCGATGTGGCCATCCCCCCGGGGGGTGACTTCTCGTTTTTTTGTCTCTCTGTCTCTCTCTCTCTCTTTCTGGCAAGGGCATGTGACCTATAGCAAAAACCTCTCAAAAAAAAAAAGGCTGTGGACTCTCACATGACTAACTTTGGTTGAGTCCTGGCAGCTTGCTTTCGCATTTTACCTTTCTTTCTCTGGTGAGCACATGTGCCCTGTAGCAAATTTAAAAATAATAATAATGAGGAGGGAACCAGCAGTTAGCGTAATGGCTATGTCGCTGGACTCCCACGTAGTAAACCGCGATTCGTGTCCCGGGCCCGGTGGCTTAAAACTCACGCCGGGCGCATGTGCGTGCGTGCCCAAGATCCCGAGAGGAGAATGGAGGAGAAGGGATTGCGGCGTGACCATCCCCCCTGGGGGGTGATTTCTCGCTTTCTATCTCTATGTCTCTCTCTGTCTGTCTGGCGAGCGCACGCGCCCTACAGTGAAAATCTCTCAAAAAAAAATAATAATAATAATGATAAAATAAATAATTCTTTCTAAAAGAAGAGAAATGTTGGCAGTAAACATTTAACTTTCATAGCAGTCACACTCCTGTCCTGTAGGGTCAGTGGCATACCTGGGGTCTAGTGGAAAGCATAAGTTGCTTGAGAAACATGAAAAGAATTCATAGGAAGACACCTGGCTGCCAATCTCCTGTATGACCAAGTGCACAGTAATTAGAGCCCCATCCACCTTCTATACCAGGTATTAACAACATAACAAAAAAGCACACACAGAGATCTAATTCTCAGGGGTCCCCTGCTGTGTGAGTAAAAATAGCTGCAGGGATGAATGTGGTATCTAGAGTGGAGATTTCAAAAAATGGCAAATCTATTCTTGAAATGTCATTATTAACATCACCCAGACATTCTCTACTATGTGATAAAAGAATATGAGCCCTAGAATGAAATTTACTGGTCAGTACTTAGTATAAAACTAGAATTATGAACAAAATTTGTCTCTGATAATAGATTGCTTTGATGTTTCCATAGCTTTTAGAATTTGAAGAAAGTTGCATTTTAAAACATTTTGAAATATATTCCTTTCAACATGGAGGATTTATATTTAAAAATACATTCTCAGTAAAACCATATACTGCTTTTTTATTGAAAAATTATTTATTTTACTTATTATTATTTTTTAAGATTTTCTGTAGAGCACATGTGCTCACCAAAGAGAGACCGAGAGTGAGAGAGGACAAGTGAGAAAGCAACTGACCAGGTCCAGGACTCGAACCATATTCAGCCATATAGGAGTCCAGCACCCCATCCACCATGCCATTGTTGGCCCCCATACACTGCTTTGATATTATGAAATATGAAAATAGTCTTGAAATAATTTTTTTTTGAGAGGCTTTTGCTACAGGGCATGTGCGCTCACCAGACAGGCAGACAGAGACAGAGAGACAGAAAGCAAGAAATCACCTCCCAGGGGGGATGGCCACGCCACAATCCCTTCTCCTCCATTCTCTTCTCGGGATCATGGGCATGCACACACACGCCCGGTGTGAGTTTTAAGCCACCGGGTCCGGGACGCAAACTGCGGTCGACTACATGGGAATCCAGCGACATAGCCATTACGCTAACTTCTGGTCTCACCTTGAAATAATTTTGAGTTATCATCATAGAATTCAGATGACTGGTGTGAAAATAAATAGTTGAGAGTTACCTAATTTATTTTAGATATCTTAATTGTACATAATACATTTCTTTATATTTCCCTTATGTTTCTTTTCATTCTGTATTGTTTTAATTTCCCAGATTTTTAGATTTATCCGTAATACGGTTGGACAAAAGAATTTGGCATCCAAAACATTGGTGGATCAAAGATTTCTTATTTAATTTTTTGAGTAGAGAAAGACTCCGTATAATGGCAAAACTCTGTCCTGATATCAGGTTAATTTGCCATTTTTTAAAATAACTTGTATTAGAGATTCTGTTTTTAGTTTGTTTTTTAATCTGCAGATTTATTTTTATAACTTGTGAATATATAGTGTGATATAATGGAAAATATTGTGTCCTATTATGTATGACATTTAATTCACTAACTAATAAATTAGCATTGATAATGAAGCCCCATCATTTGTCTTTGTAAATCATTTTATAAACTGGGATATGCCTGTATTTTCTTACATTGGTAAAAGTATTTAATTCCAAGTTCAAGACTGGTTTTCAATTTAGTATTTTCATGTTTTACAAATTTATCATTAAAAAATAAATGTTGAAAGTTATTTTCAGGTTTATTTGGAAATTTGAAATTGTATTGCTGACTCCTTTGCCTCATTCTAATTGTTCACCCTGTTTGATGATGAACTTTCACTTTTAGATTAATAAGCATCTTTTGAAATGGTACCTAATCATTCCTTTGTATGCCTATATTACCAGGTCAGTGTAGTCTTCATGAAGTATATTTATATCCCAAATGTGGCTTATATTTATTAAGTCATCATGTCTGATATTTTTATCATTTCTGTTCATGTTTTAAGCATACTTCAAAGTTTTGCTCTTCAATTATGTTTAAAGATTATAGATAAGTAATAAACCATAAATTTATTGTGTTATGTTGAGAGGGTGATTTATTGAAAGCAAACTTGGGCTTCATAAATCAGTGAACCTTTTTTTTTTTTTAATAAAAAAATAGGATCCAAAATGTAATTAAACCCTGAGGTATGCAGCTAATAATCTCCTATGATATGCTTTTTTTCCTCAGCATACTCTATAACAATCCTTTTCATTGTATACCATGTACTTAAAAGACCCTCACATTACAGGTGAAATGGTCACTAGGCTCTAAATCAACATTTCTTACTGTTTTCTATGTTAATGCTGTGTAAATACTTAAATGTAATGCTATGTAAATATTGTTTGTATTTCTGAATTGAAAATATATAATAAAACATTTGGTGTTCCTGTTTCCTATTTGATTAATGTATAGTTCATGAACTAGCATTTAGGAATATATCACTTTTGGGCCCGGGGCCCCCAGCCATTGCCAAAGTTGAGTTTTTCACATTTCCCTGAATCTTAAAGATGACTGAAAAGAAAGAGAGCTCATAATTGAGTTATTGACACTGTCATTTCTTAAAAGTCACAGTAATGGAATGTCTATGTAAAAGCTGCAGAGATGGGTCAGTTGATAGTGTGGTGGTTAAGGTGGTCAATCCCACATGGCTGACTACATGGTCGAGTCCCAGACCGGCAGCTTGATAAACTTGCTTGGAGTGTGTATGCATGCAGAAAATCCTAATAGGGGAATGTTGGAGAAGGGATTGTGGCATAGTCATCCCCTCAAGAAGTAATTTCTCACTTTCCCTCTCTCTCTTGTCTCTCACCAACCATGGCAAGAATATAAGAAAAAAAAAAAAGCTACTAGCATGAATTTTTCTTTAAAGAATTATTTATTTAATTATATTTATTATTATTTTTTAAAATTTGCTGTAAGGCATGTACGCTCACCAGAGAGAGAGAGAGAGAAAGAAAGTAAGCCTCCAGGTCCAAGAATTGAACTGCAGTCAACCACATGGGAGTCCAGCACCCCAACCACACCAGCTGCTGGCCCCCTAGCATGGATATTTAAAACCACCCATTCAGCACATGAAAGAAATTCAACCTTCATTCCATATATGAGAAGTTAATATTAGTGTGAATGTCTTAAATGGTAAATTTTAAAATATATAGGGTCACTTGGCTCACTTGTTGATAAACTTAAACAGAGAAATCAAAATTAGCTTTGTACAATATTACTTTTTATTTTGGCTATATATATAAAAATGTGTTCTAATTTTCAAACACTGTTGTCTCTTTTGTTTACATTGCCACTATTTGAATTTTATGATCATGTGCACAATTTCCCACTAGATCAATACTCTCTTGCCTTTTTTAGTAGCACCAAGTGACAATACTTTGCATCTTAGATCCCTAATTTTACTGATCACTGATCACCTGGAAACATTTGATAAGTCTCTCTCCTTTCAAAAAATTTTTTTTAATTTGCCAGAAAGCATGTGTACTAGCTGGATAGAAAGCAAGAGGGAGAGAGAGTAAGTACCCCCATGGAAGATGGTCACACCACAATCCTTTCATTTTTCCCACCTTTTTGAGATTTGGGGCACATACATACACACATGTGCCTGGTGTGCTTTTTCAAGCTGCTGGGTCTGGGTCTTGAATTGTGTAGTCAGCCATATGGGATCTGGCCACCTTCACTACCACATCATTGACTGGCTCTGCTATATCTATAATTTTATAATGAAACAAATTCTCAAGAAGTTTTTTTTATAAGCTGTTGTATACTTTGTATCCTCAATAGAATGCACAAGCATTCTTTAAAGACTAGCCCATGAGAAATTGATAAAATGCTGGAACCAGCAGTTAGCATAATGGCTATGTTGCTGGACTCCCACATAGTCGACCATGGTTCGCATCCTGGACCTGGTGGCTTAAAAGTCACACCAGGCGCATGTGTGTGTGTGCCCAAGATCCCAAGAGGAGAATGGAGGAGAAGGGATTGCAGCGTGGCCATTTCCCCGGGGGTGATTTCTCACTTTCTGTCTCTCTCTTTCTGGCAAGCGCACACGCCCTGTAGCAAAAACCTCTCTAAAAAAAAAAAAAAAGAAAGAAATTGATAAATGCTTAGTTCCCTAGCTCTGCTGTCCTAACTACCTGCCTTTTGAAAAATCTCTGTTGCTTAACCTGCATTGAGGAGCATTCAGAATGATCAATAACTTAGCCCTTGCAGGCATGATACATATCCTTTTGATTGTCTATAAATATTGACTGATACAAGCTATGGGGAAATAAATGTAGATCAAGGAGCAGGGAGCCGCGTTGCTTAATGGAAACTGTTCCAGATTTAGTAACAGAAGCCCTGGATTTGAATTAGAATTTTGCCGCTGACGCTTACTAGCTTTGGGAACTTGAACCAACTTATTTGGCATCTTTGAACTTCATTCTGCATGTCTACAATGAGTCATAACCTTTGCTTACTGATGTCGTAAGGATTGGATTTTCCTTATTTTTAGCTTTAAAATATTTACCTCAAAATATAGTTTCTGTCTTATGAATTAATTCCATAGTATTGTAATTCAAACAAATAATCACAGTAACCGAGCAGTGCAAATTTTGAGCCTTCCTTCTTCCTCAGCTATCCTGCCTGGCCAGGAACAGGCCTGGATAGAGGTCACAGCCATACAGAGAAGGAAGGCCAGAAGACTTGTCATCACCTTGGAGACACTTCATGATACAGAGCAGAGAAAAGAGGTACAAGTGGAATATTATCTTTAGGAGAGAGTGTATCTCTCATTTGCTCATACATTCATACATTCAAACAGTGCTTCTGTCTCTTCCCACTACCCAACCCTACAGAAGGGTCTTTCGATTAGAAAAGGAAATAGTACACTAATCAGTAATTCCAGCCATATGAGAAACACTCGGCACTGGGATGTGTGATAGTAATGTTCTAGTTGCATCTGGGCCATCAGGCCTTGACCTCAGAGAAATGGTGTCTGATCTAAGATTTAAAGACAGGTATAGGGCAACCAGCAATGTGGTGGTTAAGACTGCTAGGTCCCACATGGCCAACCATACCATTCAAATCCTGGATCCCGACAACTTGAAAAACATGCTAGGTACATGTGCATGTGTTCCCAAAATCCCTAAAGGAGGGAGACGGAGAAGTGATTATAGCATGACAGTTCCTCATGGGGGCATGCCTTCTCTCTCACAACAAATGCACCCTCTGGAAAAAGAACAAAGGAAAAGATAAGTGCAGCCAAAGCAAGGAACAACATGTATGTGCTCAGATGAAGCACATGGCAGTTTGGGACACTCAGGCAATGTGAACACAACACCTATGTTGTACATTCATTGTTATTTTTAAGTTTTCTGTATATTGTGATGTTCTGACATCTTCAAAAATCTTCCTGGCTTGGGAGAGACTGCCCTTGTGGGGATAACCACTTATTAGAGACAGCAGCAAAGGGCTCTGGTGAGAGCATGCCTTTGATGTACAAATTAGTCCTGAGCCATACAGCCTCTCTCTGGCCTGGACTCCCAGAAGGCAATGTTCTGCCTTAATCATCCCAGGGCCAGGGAATAAGTGATTAGGCACTAACCCCAATAGCTTAGAGGCCACTGGAATGATTCCAGCTAGCCCATCCTAAACTGTTTATCTGCCCTGTCTCGCCTTTTTCTCAGATTATTAGGCCTAGGCTCTCTGCTGGTTCTGCCCCCTTGCCTCCTGACTGGTGCTTTCTCCTGTACTCCTGCAGGTCCGCTGTGCCTGCTGTTTCTAGGACCTGTGAGTACAATAAACTGTTTCCCCATGTCTCCCCTCGTGGCTGTGTCTGATTGATCATCACATGAAGAAACACAGAATAAGACATTAGGGGTTTTGGAGAGAGATGTGTTAGAAAGGAAAACAGGAGTCATATCATTAAGGGCTTTTACATCAAGTCACATTCCCATCAGGGTCTCAGACAGTTTAGCCAAGCTAAGCTTACCAACTGCCTTCAAATGACTATTCAATATCCTGAAGAGAGAGTAAGTGAACAGAGGGGCAAGAGGGATCTTCCACAATCTAATTGCTCTATAATAATTGATGACTGTGGGCTAGAAGACTGGTGTCCTTACCCTGTTCCCTGGCTGTATGTTGTGGTTTGCAAGGAAATAAATTACCCCACAGGTAAGATGCCAAGGGCAGAGGTTGAGAACACAGACTGGAGCCAGACTGGCTTATGTCCAGGTCCAGTTGCACCACTTACAAGTGGGGTTATTTGATCAAGTCATGATTAAATTTCTTCATCTGTAAGAAAGTCAATAGTACCTACCTCATAAAGGTATTGGAAAGGTGAAATAAATTAATGTGTGTACAGTACTTTGAAGAGTGCCTGGAACATAGTAAATTCTATGTGTTAGCCATGTAGTGGTAGTAGTAGTTTGTCTCCTTGATATTTAATTCTGAAAGAGAAAGCCAAATTACCCTCACTGGAGCTGACACTAAGACACCGTCACATTGCCGGGTGTGCTAGAAGTAGCAATAGACAAATCGCCTACCATAGAGCCTCTGTGGGCTTTCAATAATAATTTTGCTTTGTTGTAGTTATTATTATTGTTGTTTCTATTGTACTTATAAATTACTACCAAGAAATAACTGGCTGCGACCCAAGGATAAACAAATGACCGATAGAGTCTCAAAACAGATCCATGCGGATAAAGGCACTTAATTTATCAGAAGGGTGGCATAAATGCAGCAAGGAGAAGGTACTTTCTGAACATTGAAAATCCCAATGAAAAAAAAAATCTACTCAATGTCAAAATCAATTTCAGGTAGAAGGTAGATCTAAATGTGAAGGCTAAACAATAAAATTTCTAGAAGACAACACAAAGGAATATATTCATGACTTTGGTGTAGGCCAAGATTTGCTTCTGAAGACCCCCAAAAGATGACCCATGAAGGAAAAGATTGGTAAGTTAGGCTTTATCATTTACATTAAATTTATGTTACATTAGGGTTAATATTAAAATTAGGAACTCTGTACATCAAGAGACCTAGAATGGGACCAGCAGTTAGCGTAATGGCTATGTCGCTGGACTCCCACGTAGTCGACTGCTGTTCGAGTCCCGAACCCAGTTGCTTAAAACTCACGCCAGGCGCGCGTGTGTGTGTGTGTGTGTGCCCAAGATCCCGAGAGGAGAATGGAGGAGAAGGGATTGCGGCGTGGCCCTCCTCCCAGGGAGGTGATTTCTTGCTTTCTATCTCTCTGTCTCTGTCTTTCTGGCAAGCGCATGTGCCCTATAGCAAAAACCTCTCCAAAAAAAAAAAGAGAGAGAGACCTATTGTAAGAGTGAAACAGCAAACCTGAATATGAGAAAAAATATTTACAGACATATCTGACCAAGCACTCCTCTCTAGAATAAAGAACTCACCAAATCAATAAGAAATCAGTGGCAGTCCCAATAGAAAAATTGCAAAACACTTTCGTATTACTCAAAAGAGGGTTTCCAAGTGACCAATAAGCACAAATTGAAAAAGCTCAACCTGGCCGGCCATGGTGGTACAGTGGTAACACAGACTATATGATGCTGAAGCCACATCATTTAGTGGAGGAGGGTCCGGAGGTTTTTCCATACACTCTGGGCCTGTGCACGCCTGTTATCCTGCCCTGCTGAAGCTGGGGGTAGACCTCAGTGTGAGGTCTCTGTTGAGGGTGCTGCCCCTCTTTAAGGCTCTGTCTCTCTCGCCGAAGAAATAAATAGGTAGATTTTTAAAGTGCTCAATTTTATTAGTTATCATGAGAATGCAAAACAAAACCACAAAATTCCACTACAAAATAAGTAAAATGGCTAAAATTTGAAAAGTTAAAATCCTTTGTGTTGGCCAGGATAGATGGGGCAAATGAATTTCCAAACTGTGTTTACTATGTAAAGTGAAGGGATTAGTCTTAATCCGTAACCTTTGATTGGACTATTCCAAATCTTACAGTATAAAGACCTAGTCTTTGCCATTTGTTTTGAGTGACCCCAGGGATGACAGCAGATGGCAGTAGAGTGCGCCCTAAATTTTTTTAGGCGAGAGCTGGGGCTCTCCTGACAGCAACGTCAAAGGTGGGTGTTCTCACGGGTCCGCAGAGCCCAGAGAAGCACCATCCTCCTACGTCTGCTTGAGTACCCTGTCACCCCTCCTAACTTTTAGTGTCTCTCCTTTTACTTCCCCAGAGTGTCAAGGAGCTCAGATGATTAAAGTGTACGCTATGTCTACTGCTGAGTTTTTAAACCAAGACTTGGGAATTGAATACTAAAATTAGAAATTGACTTTCATCCATCTCTTTGGGAAGAGGGCCACAAAAGAGGTCTTACTTAAAAACAAGAGTGAATAGGACCAGCAGTTGGCGTAATGGCTATGTTGCTGGACTCCCACGTAGTCGACCACGGTTCGCATCCCGGACCCGGTGGCTTAAAACTCACGCTGGGCGCGTGTGCATGTGTGCCCAAGATCCCGAGAGAAGAATGGAGGAGAAGGGATTGCTGCGTGACCATCCCCCCCTGGGGGGTGATTTCTCGCTTTCTGTCTCTCTGTCTCTCTCTGTCTGGCGAGCGCATGCACACTATAGCAAAAACCTCTCAAAAAAAAAAAAAACAAAAACAGAAACAAAAAACAAGAATGAATTATCTAATGATTATGGAATCTCTCTCCCCTCAATTTAATGAAATACGTATTTACATTTTTTTTAAATGGGCCAGCAGGTGGCATGAAGGTTAAGGCGATGGATTCCCCCATGGTCAACACCATCCACAGTTCAAGTTCCAAACTCACTTGAAAATCACAGTGGGTGCATATGTGTGTGTCTCCAAAATTCCAAGAGGAAAATGGAGGAGAAGGGATTGTGGTGTGGTCATCCCCCCAGGAGATAATTTCTCACTTTGTTTCTTTTTCTATCTTTCTGTCTCTGACAAGTGCATGCCCCCTAAAACAAAAACTAAAACAAAACAAAATGAAACAAACAAACAAGAAAAAAACTTTAAAAAGAAGTAAACTATTATCCAGAGTATGTAATGCCCCTTTACATATATGGTCTCTTCAAAAGGGACAATATGTGATATTTTCCTTATATACCATGATATACAGTACATCATAATATAAGTCATACTATATTGTAACTTAATAGTAATAGTTATACACATATGGTAACTTTAAACCTTCACAGAAAGGCAATATAGTTTCAAAAACCATGAAGTCCACTTTCTTCTCTTAGATTCTCTTATTAAAGAATGAGGCCTCCATATTAAGCAAGATAATAAGAGAGAAGTTCTTCTGCATGTGTAAATACATATATATGTGTGTGTATTCCCACCCACTTTTTGTTTATACAGTGTCTATACTTTTTTTTTTTTTTTTTTTTTTTTTTTTTTTTTTTTTTTTTTTTTTAGTTTTTTGCCATAGAATGCATGTGCTCACTGAAGAGAGAGACAGAGAGAGGGAAAGTGACAAATCACCCCCAAGGGGGGATGGCCATGACACTATCCCTTCTCCACCATTCGCCTCTCTAGATTTTGGGCACACATGTACATCAGCCTGGTGTGATTTTCAAGCTGATGGGTCCTGAACTCAAATCATGGTTGGCCATGTAGGAATCAGGCACCTTAACCACCCTATCACCTGTTGGCCCTGTTTATACTTTTTAATACCATTATGCTATTACTTTTCCAGCCTACATCTGATATACTCATTCTCTTTACATGACAGGAGCACAAAAAGAAAAACAACCACATAAAACCTTCACCTGATTTCAAGAGAGAACTGTGGAGGAGTCTGTTACTGGGTCTGGCCTCTGTATGACATCCCTAAGTTGTACCTCTTTCTTTTCTTTTGGGAGACAGTGGTGGAATTTACACATAATAGCCAAAATTGTTTTGAACTGTTGTTTATTCAAGAAACTCCCAGCAGATAGGACTTATTACCTGTTGATGATGACATGTGTAGTATTCTCAACTAGATTGGTCTGAGAAGTATTTCATGATGGGTAAAGTCTTTTTACAAGCAAAACGAGAAATAGTGATTGACTGTTTTAAAAAATAATTAGAATAATAATAATAATTGGGAAAATCATAGAAAAGATACTGAATGTTGAAGCAGGGAGATTAATGTCTCTGTATTGACTGATATGCATGACATTCCCTTTTGAAAAAGCAATGTAATACACTGTAAAGTTGTATGTAGTCCAATGTAATATAAAGAAGATTATGATAATAATAAAAATAAAAATTAAAAAAAAGAAACTCCCTAGTAACTCTGAACATGCAGTTTTCTTATATACATCTTCCAATTACAGATTAGTTTTTTATTTTTATAAGCAACGTAGAAAATATAAACAATTTTTTTAACTGAAGATTTACACTTTACCCCAACCCAATTATTTTGAACACTTGGGTAGAACTATGTAACAGAAAAGGAAGCTTCTAGGTAGCTGTTGATAACATTTACAACTACTCTTTATTAAGGGAAAAGCCAGGTCTATTTTGTTCAGTCTTATCCTAATCCTCTGGCACTGCAACTGGAAAGTAAAAACAATCAGTAAATATTTGGAGGAAGAAAGGAATGTTTTGGTTGAGGTGTCTATTACAATGAAGAGCACCTGGGTGAGATCTTATGTTGTCATTATTTTTTGCTTCTATAGAGCATAAATAATTTGCAAATATCTATCCAGTGCTTCTATGTGCCAGACACTATGCTGGATGTTAAGGATACAGAAGAGGGTAAGCGTGACCTCTACTTTTTCTCACCTTGTAGTTGAACAGAAAAGACAGAGCAACAGGTAAATAAAGGTATAATAAGTTTGTGTTCATTTCCTATTGTATCTGTAACAAATTACACCAATTCAGTGTTTTAAAGCAACACAAAATTATCATCTTACAACTCTGGACATCAGAAACCTGAAATGAGTTTCACTGGACAAAAATCACGTTGCCAGCAAGTCTACATTTCTTTCTGAAGCTCTGGGGAAGACTGCATTTTCCTATCTTTTCCACATCTAGACACCATCTGCATTTCTTGACTCGTGCCCCTCCTCAAGGTAAAAGGCAGAGCATCCCATCCTCAAATCGCTCTCTCTCTGACCCTGACTCTTCAGCCTCCCTTTCACTAGTAAGGACTTAACGTGAGTTTGTTTCCCACAGCATAATTAAGGATAATTTCCCTATCTCACTGCATAATACAGGATGACTTGCCCATCTCAAGATCCTTAGCTTATTATATCTGCAAAGACTCTTTTGCAGTGAAACATAACATAGTCATAGATTCTGGGGATTAGGACAAGGACAACTTGGGAGGGCATTATTCTGCCTACCAGAAGCATTCTCTATCTCAGGGTACAAGGAGAATGTAAAACCAGCATATCTACAATACTTTGGAAGTCTGTAAAGGCCTGTAAAAGAGACACTTCAACTGAGACCAAAAGGATGGCCAGAAGCCAGCCAGGATAAGGAGATGGAAATAAGCTTGGGGAATCTCCAGACAAAGGGACACCATGTGCAAAGGCCTGAGGCAGCAGCCTCTTCACATGCAGAGGTGTTGGGCGGGCCATCGGATAGCACTAACTAGCATTAGAGAACAAATTTGCTTAGTCAAAGATATCGTTTCAAAACAACAGAAAAGTAAGTGCCTTATTCCATCTAATTTATGTTTGCAGCCTTCTCCATTACAGCATACAGAGCAAGATTTTGGTTTTGGTTTTTTAAACTGCCTGAATGTGGTTCGATCCTTTGAACAGTTCTTCTGGAGCCTCTCTCAAAGCTATCATTACACAGTTTCAAAGGACCGCTATCTAGAAGGGGAGAGACCAAGCGCAGAACACAAAACCAAAGTCAGTGATCTCATCCTGTCTGGAAAACGTTTGCTTCTTGCTGGGATCAGCTATTATTCTGATCATGTTTTCATATTGGCAGTTTTCTTCTTCAGCCACTATCATTGTGAGGAGCTGACGGACAGAACTGATGCAGAAGGAAAAACAGCTGGTGGCAGACCAGAGCTTTTTTTTTTTTTTCCAAAATAACTGAAAAAAAAATAAAAAAGAATCATAGAGCTCTTTTTCCTCTTATGTCACTTACTGAAGCTTTAAAGCACAAGCCAGCAAAGTCTCTGGTTGGTTGGAAATGATTGTAGCCAGCGTTTGCATAGCACTTGGATTCTCAAAATGTTAATGGATACTTGTGTGTCCTTCTATGTATTCTTTTCAGCTACTTGTAGCGTAGAACAGTAATGTCAGCTGCCAGGGAGACTCATTAAGTTGACATTCTAAATATTCTAAATATTTCTGCAAATTCTGAACCACTGTAGGTCTAACTCCCAGAGGGTAAACGATTATGAAATTTTTATGCATCAGAGTATCTGTCCTATACACTAACCAAAATAGAGCTCCAAACCCATCCCTCTGATTCTGTCTGCTCTCACTTTTATTATGAAGCTGTAGAAGAACCCTCAGTTAATCATTTTCTCTGTTTGTTTCCTGTATGCTTAGGATAAAGAAGTAGAATAGAATTGCAGCCAAGACAGAAGCTTGGAATTCTGAGACACTTGGCTGTGAATTCTTCACTTTGCTCTTTCCTCTGCGTGTGTTTATACGCAAGCTCTTCCACCTCTCTGAGCGTGTTCTTCATCTTTAAAACTGGATGCTATCTGCCTCAAGAAGGCTGTTGTAAGGATTGAAGGAAATGATAGAAATAAAGTTATTAGCACAATACCTGGAGGAGTGTACAGTGTAATCATTGTGACTAAATTATTACTCAGAAAACTACAAAAACGAATCAGCATTATATAAAAGGGAGGGAGGCCTTCAAAAAGCTCGTGGAAAATATATATTATAAAGAAAGTACAGGAGCCAGCCTTATGGTGGTTAAGGGTGCTGGATTCCTACTCGGCCAACTGTGGTTCAAGTCCTGGACCTGGCAGCTTCTTGTCTCGCTTTCCCTTTCTCTCTCTCTCTCTCTCTTTCTCTCTGCTAAAATTAATAATAATAATAACAACAAATGGAAATAAATAAATAAATATTTTTTAAAAAAACGAAAGTATGTTTGGATTTCAATTTTTTGGGGCACCAAAATTTTACTAACTTGTCTGAACATGATGTAGTTTGAGGCACTAAGAAGGATACAACATCAATTTGAAAAGAGCCCCTGTCACAGCCCCTGTCATAGTTACTGGGAACTATAAACCTCTATTTGTAGACAAATATGTATTAGGTGCAGCTGAATGCAATCCTGACTAATAAAATACTCCCACACCATAGCTTCCAAGTTATCCCGCATCAGATACACCGTAGTATAAACTAATTTCATTGAAGCAAGAATGCACCAAATTTAATGATGAAGCTTGGGTGGGAGAATGATAAAATCATGGGTGCTTCCCCCCACCCCCAAAAAATGTATGGGGACAATGCTCCAAACAAATGACCAGTTTACCAAGGTTTTAAACAAGAGACAAGACAAAGAGGATGGTACTCACACCAACAGATCATCCACATTAATTTTTTTTTTGAGAGGTTTTTGCTATAGGGCGTGTGTGCTCACCAGACAGAGAGAGACATAGAGACAGAAAGCGAGAAATCACCCCCCAGGGGGGATGGTCACGCTGCAATCCCTTCTCCTCCATTCTCCTCTCGGGATCTTGGGCACGCACGCACACGCACCCAGCGTGAGTTCTAAGCCACCGGGTCCGGGACACGAACCGCGGTCGACTATGTGGGAATCCAGCGACATAGCCATTACACTAACTGCTGGTTCCCATCCACATTAATTTTTGAGGAAAAAGATTAATCTTGTCCACACCCTAATTGAAGAAAACCAGCAATTGGCAGCAGAAAGAATTGCCAACATTTTAGACATTGCAACTAGTTCAGCTTACACAATTCTGATGGAAAAACTAAAGTGAAACAAACTTGTGGCTTGATGGGCACCCTGAACAGTTGCAGGCAAGAGCAAAACTTTCCATGAGAATTTTAGACAAGTAGGATCAAGATCCTCAAGCATTTCTTCAAAGAATTGTAACAGGAGATGCACACACGGCTTTACCGGTAGGATCCTGAAGACAAACCACAGTCAAAGCAATGGCTAACAAGACATGGAAATGTTCCAGGTGAAGCAAAAACAAAGGACATGGGAACAGTTTTTTGGGTTGCTCAAGGCATTTTGCTTGTTGACTTTCTGGAGGGCTGAAGAGTGATAACATGTTTATTAAGCAAGCCAGCAAAAGCCTGCTCAATGTGGTTTCTGAGAAGACTATTTCCTCATAGAAAAAGATAACTGATCCAGCTGTGATCATGTACTACTGCTTGGCAGAGATCACACAAGAGGCCCAGGTTTGATTCCTGATCCATCCTAAAAGACCAGGTAGGTGGGGTGCAACTGGAGTCCCAGCTACTCAAAGGCTGAAGCAGGAGGATCATAAGCTTGCAGCCAGCCTAGGTAACAAGGCCAGACCCTGCTTGAAAGAGCCAGCATGATGGCACATATCTGTGGTCCCAGAATCTCTGAGGGTGAGGAAGGAGGATTGCAACACAGACCCTATCTAAAATACCACACACACACACACATACACACACTCCCACATACACCCCTCGAAACAAATTTAGCTGGCACACACTTGCCATTCCCCTACCTTCCCCTCTGGAATGTGGTCATGTACCTGAAGATGCAGAAGCATGAGGATGCAGAGCAGGAGGACAGAGAAGCTAGGTCTTCAGGGACTAGCTTAAGTAGCTGTGCCAGCCCTGAGGATGCTTCCACGTCTTGTTACTGGGAATTATAAGCCTCTATTTGAAGACAGGTATCTATTATGTGCAGCTGAATGCAACCCTGACTAATAAAATACCCCAACATGGTAGCCTCCAAGTTATCAGGCATCAGATACACCATAGTATGAACTAATTCCACTCATATCCTCCAGAGGGTCCTACCCATTAAGAGAGCATGTAACCATTTGCAGCCCAACTGATATACTCAACGGTATAGTGAAGAATGTTGTACCTTCCCTCTCTGCTCTTTCTTTTCAATATACTGTTCAGTGTTTTCAGAGAAAATACCATAATTATCACCTTCAGAAAAAATATACATATGAATATTAAGCATCAACTGTGTACATTAGGAAACCTTTGGTTAATTGAGCGGACTTCAAGCATTGATGCTTTCTTAAATAGCTCATTGAAAGATTATACTTACTGGTGCATAAAGCTATATTTAAGTGCTAGGGAGGAAAACACTATTATTAAGTGCTTTCTTCACTTTTATTCTAACATTTTGTATTCTGTTTACATTAGTTGTTTCTGTGGTTATGCACTTATAACATATTGGGGTCTCTTACAAAAGAATGTGTATTATTACCTTTATGCCTGTTGTATAGACTTTCAGGATAATATTACAATTTAAGGTGATTGTACAAGTTTATGTTTTGCTGATAAGACTCTTTCTATAAAAATTTGTCTCCTTAAATTCTTGCTGGGCAGGATAATCTGCCTTCTTGGAGCTCCATGACTAAAGTCTTTCCTCAAAATCATGAGATTTCCTTTGTAGATTCTCGGTATGTGTGTCTTTTCACTACCCAACCTCCTTCACTCCACACTGCTCATATTTGCTTCTGTTCACTAGGTCTAGTCCTGTCCCCCTCTAAGTTTATCTTTATCTCTCTAATGCAACCCAGGGCTGCTTCTCCCTCTGATAATAGGCTACAGCTGGTTGGCTCCTCAGTCCCTCTGTGCTTTCCATAAGAAATCCAATAACACCAAGCAGTCTATGACTTAAAAAAAAAAAAAAAAAAAACTTCCTGAGGCTCCAGCACAGCACCCAACTTCTCCTTTCTCATGTCTGTCTCTCCTTCTTCTCCCTCACCTTTTCTTCTGGAATAACACCCCAAATCTAGGCTCTGAGCCCTCCCCCACCCCACTCTACCTCAGGCAGGGTGGTATTTTCAAGCTCTCCCTGGGAAAAGTTCTGTACCAACTGCTAATAGAATATTTTCTCCCTTCTTGTTATATTTATAAGCATTATACACAAAGAACATTTGCTCACATATTTCCATAAATAATCAAAGTTTTGGCTTCACAAAATAATTTCATGATCTCATATTTTACACTTTGATTTTAGAAATGACAGTGCAGGGAGAGTAAAAACCAAGGGTCTGGATTTTTCTTCTGTCTGTGGTGGTCATAGAAGGTAAGAGTAAGTGGGGGTGAAGCCAGATCCTTGAAACCACATCTGGTTTATTTACATCTGTCACAGACACACAATCAGTGTTCCCAGTGTTTTGCACTCTGAATAGAGGAAGCATGTTATACTAAGATTTAATCATTTAAATAATTTTTTTTAAATCCTTATGACAAGAAAGAGGAGACTGCCCACGTAAGTGGACCAGATATTTCTTTTTGCCCCTTCAAGTATAAGGATCTCAGAAAGGATCCAGGAACGGCTCGAGTTCTTGGGGCTAAAAGAATGGCCAGGTTTGCAAACCCATATGAATACAAAGTGTGAATTAGCCCAACTGACTAAACAAGAGGTCAAAATAGAAACAGAACTTGTTGACAATTTTCCAACAATTAGAGAGTTCTATTATTTCTAAATTTTCTCTTTTAGAGAAAAGTAGTTTAACTGAAGTTTAATTTTACTAATATAACAGAACTGTGTTTTTCTGTCAAGAGTCATGCATTCATTCCACTGAAAGCCATTCATATATTCCAACTCCTGAGAATACTCTATCTCATAACATCCAGATGAGATGGTAAGCTTCCAGCTCTCAACCTATATGAGAAGTACTGACTCCTTCCGGTATTTCTGAGAATTCCTGGTACACACAGTATACACGTGCTTGTGTGTGCATATTCATGTGTTTGGTATGTGTGTGGTGCATGTCACAGCAGAGGAGCAAATATGTGTGTGTAGTAGGGGGAATAGTGTTGACTTACATTCTCCAAGTTGCCTCTCTGAATGGATCTGCTAAATTCCTGTTTATCGTCTTCCCCCTGTAGCTATAGATCTTGCCCCCCACCATCTCATCCCTGTGAATATCTCTGACCCACTCAACTTAATTCTCCAAAGGACTATTACCATTAGACATTCACTGAAAATCTGGAATAACAGAGGGGCACTATAGCATTGCACAGATTGGAAAACTTCGAGTCAAGTATCAGGCCTTCCTGTCCTCAAAGCCCTTCAGCCAGCTCTCCACCATTGAAAAATACTTGGTTGTCTTTCCTGCAAGGCCCTGGCCTGCTGCTATGCTGCTGGGGCCTGCTTTCCTCTCTGCCTTGATTCTTGTTCTGTTTATTCTCTTCTCAGAGTCCTCAGGGTTCCTATGCCTTTCTCCTGCCTGTGGCGATTCAGAACTCTCTCAGAGGAAGGGGCTTAAGGAGAAAGATGTGATTGCAAGTTAGAACTAAAGGACTAGTTCTTTACTTGGAAGCACACTGTTTTCACTTAGATTCTTTGTTACTGAGGTGGGAGTTAGGGGCTGCAGTGGAAGAACTAGAGCCACTTCCATTGACGTAGCCACTGTCCTTTCTCTACTAACCTACACAACAATTTGGTTCTGTGTCTAACTCCCTCTTTCCAGAAAATGTCTTTCACACCTCACCTTTCATAACCAAAAGCCTTCTCCAGGTATTTCTCAAAAATAACGGGCAGCTTTGTCTCTTCATCTTCCAGAATGTGAAAGCACCTTCAGGCATTTCTTTTTAAACAGTAACTGCTCCTTTTCTGAAAAACTTGTGGAATAAAAATCACTAGCATTTAAAGATTTTCAGTTTGTTTTTAGGATGTTGTCAAGTTGTATCACGGGGAGAGGATTCTCAGTTGTGAAATGTAGGGGACCTTAGCAATAGCCCACCGCCATCAGCTGCGGTTTAGGAAGCCAACCCACAAGCAGTTCTGCACAGGCGCAAGGTCTCTGGCAATCCCCTCAGTGGAGAGCTGGGAATAGTCTCCTCAGGACAGCCAAAGCTGGACTGATAATAGTTTAATAGAGACATGATTTAATTTAGGTTGTTCACCTTGCTTGTCAAATGCAAGCCATATGGCTTGGAATTCTTAGAAACATGACTTAGGGGTTGAAATGCATATGCAAATAGCATGATTATACATGCAAATGAATGTGCATATATATTATGCACATTATAAACTCATCTGCCAATAGGGAAATATATGTTGTGTTGTCAAAAAAATAGAACTCCTTTAGTGCAGTTCAAATTGCAATTCAAATTGTTATAGAAGTATGCAAGCAAAATCTCGTGGGCCCAGGAATCCCATCTATACCTCAGCGTTGAGTGTTTTTATACCCACTGAATAATTTTACCTATGTCTTTTTTGTATCATAAAGACATTTGGTAATTTCTAATCCTTAAAACACTGTTCTCTGCCCCCAAAGCATATTTCTTATACATATAAATATTTTATCTGATTATAAAAATAGTATATATTCATTTCATTGTAGAAATTTTGGAAAATACAGACAAGCATAAAGAAAAGAAAAAAAACTACTCATAATAACATCACTAGAGATAACCACAGATTTAATTTTGATTTTAGCATATTTTCCTAAGATATTTTCCTTTACCTTATAAATAATATGCATTATATTTATGTGTATATATATATTTTTTCTTAATGAGATTATATGTTCTACACATTGTTTTTGGTAGCCTACATTTTTTGAAAGAATTTTTAAAATTTAACTTTATTTATTTATTTATTTTAATTTGATCAGAGAGGGACTGAGAGAGAGAGAGAGGAAAAGTAAGAAAGCAAGTTGCCAGGTCCAGGACTTGAACCACAGTCAGTCATGTGGGAGTCCCACATCCTTAATCACCACACCACCTACTGACCCCCACATAGCCTGCTTTTTATTCAAGTTTTAAAATATATATTTTTTTCATTTATTTAGCTATTTCTTCTGAGAGAAAGGAAGGGAGAGCAAGAAAGAGAAAGAAGAAGAGAGAAAAGTACTTTCAATAAGGTCTCCATGCCATGATCCACCCCTAGCTTCAGCCAGCTTAGGTCACGGTACACACACATATACCGAGCACACTCTGGAAGGTCCCAGAACATAAACCCAGGACCTTTTCCATGTAAGTACAGTTATATTACCACCACACCATCACCTGGCAACTTACACTGCTTTTTAAAAACACCACATCATTAGCATTTGCCATGTGATTAAATACTTTCTAGAAATTGCTTTAAAGATACTATTTTTAAAAGTTTCTTTAAGAGATACCACTAGGGCCAACCCTGTTTACTGAACTCCTGAACTACTCATAACAACTTTTGAGAGGTCAGTCAAGGTCAGGTTCAAATATTCCTTAACATGTTTCATGATCAGTCCTCATTTACTCCTCTAGGCTCTCACTCTCCTCATTGCTTCATGCATGCTTAAACCAAGGGCAACTGACACTAGAATAAATTCCTGGAATGAATCAGTTGGCCATTCGGTCAATCTGTCTGTTTGTTCTCCTTTTTTTCCCTCCCCCTTTGAGACCTTTAGACCTACCATGGTCTCTTTCTGGAAAGTTCAGTTGCCTAACCAACTGTGACCTTCATCTTTTACCTGTTAACTTGAGACTTCCATCCTCCGGAAGCCTTCCCTGATCCCCCAGGGTCAGACCAGGTGCTCCTTCCTATGTCCCTAGAGCACGCTTATTTTCCTACTCATAGTGTTTACCTTGGCACCAGATCAACCTGTTTCCTTGTTTGCTCCTCAGAAAGACTGAAACTTTTGTCAAGTCAGAGACCACATCTATCCAGCTTGTTCACAAAATTGTATTCCCAGCACCAGTAACAGTATGTAGCACATATTTTATATTTATCTACAAGCTTGTTTCTATTATTTATTTATTTAAAATTTGCTATAGGGTATGTATGCTCTCCAGACAGAGAAAGTGAGAGAACACCTCCTCAGGGGGAGTGGCCACACCACAATCCCTTCTCCTCCGCATTCCTTTCAGGATTTGGGCACACCTGCATATGCACCAGGTTTGAGAGTTGAACCATGTGGTTGGCGACATGGGATCCAGATGCCTCCACTATCAAGCCTGGGCTGGTTCCATATTAGCTTTTTTAAAATTATGTATTTCCCCACGAAGGCAAAAGCTCCATGAGTAGAGGCCTTGCCTGCCTTATTTGCTGGTATATCTAATCCCAGTGCCTAGAATTCTGTTAACAACTTAAAGTGTACTATTGGATATTTCTTTACTATTTGTGCTATTTCATATTTTTCCTTCTTACATTTTTTGAAAAAATGTTTCATATTTTTCCTACTCTCTTATATATATGTAGGTATGTGCATATATGTACACACATTTCTGTTTTACAGAAATGAGATGACTACACACTTTTTATGTATGTAACCTCCTTTTTCACTCAACTGTATTATGAATATAATTTCATGTTAGTAAATACTTTTTTTCACTCCATCTTCCATTGTTGGATCTTTTATTTATTTTCTCAGTCCAACTTCCTTTGTTGGATCTTTCAAATATTTTCTATCATAAACCCTTATCTCTAGCCTAACCATTTAGTCACGAGTAGTCTGTGAGCACAAGGAAATGCCTTTTTATGTAGTGCACACTTGTAAAAATCCAAGGTGGTATAAGAAAGCGCTTTCCTTTCCATCCATCTTGGTGTCCTGGAACCCACCCAGTCCATGGAGTCTGCAAGTACCCATGCTCTGGCCTCCTCTCTCCTGTTCATATCTTCTAGCTTCATACTCCTTTACATCTTTCTCCTTTCTCTCCATCTCGGTTCTTCTTCCTCAGATATCTGGTTCATATCTTAAATGTTATTTCCTCTGGCGTGTCCTATAATGGAGCTGGGGAAGAGATAAAGGAAAGTGGCCCTTTCTGATAGAACCTCACTTCCCTGCCACCTCCCCACAGGTCCCAGTGACTGAGAAGCAGAGAGCAGTAATTAGACCTGCTCAGTTGTGCAATTGTTCAGAACTGGAGCCCCAAATATATGTTGTCACTTGTTTGGGAAATGGTACTTCATGCTACCCACAAACATTTAAGTTTTATTGTTGTCATTGTTTTCCTAATATAAACGCTGAGAGAAAACCCACCATTTACCTAAATCTCTGTACTGATTCTCAATTATATCCCAAGGAGGATAAGGAGGATAGTTTAGAAGAGCAAGTTCTGGTTTAAATATTATATTCATGTTTAAAATGTGCACTTTGTTTTGTTTTTGAATTTTGATAGAAGATGCATGTGCTTGTGGGAGAGAGACAGAGAAAGCAAAACAGCACCACCAACGGGGTCTTAGCGCTAAGACCATCCCAAGCCCCAGCCAGTCCTGGAGTACTCAGTAGGGGTCTTCAGAGACAAATCTAGAACCTTCCCATGTGGATTGACTTACAGAGAGTTATGATTTTACCATTGTGCCACTGCCTGAACCCTGCTTGTTAATTCTGAGATTATATGATCATTTGTTCACAAAATTGTATTCCCAGAACTAATAAAAGTATGTGGCACATATTTTATACTTATCTACTAGCTTGTTTTTATTAATTATTTATTTATTTAAAATTTGCTATAGGGTACATATGCTCGAGAGAGAGAGAGAGCGTGAGAGAGCACCTCCTCAGGGGGAGTGGCCACACCACAATCCCTTCTCCTCCAGGTCACTGGACTCCCATGTAGTTGACCAAAGTTCGAGTCCTGGGCCCAGTGTCTTAAAACTCACCCGGGCACGTGTGAGTTTTAAGAGTTGAGATCTGAACCCAGGTCCAAATACTTAAAGGTTTACGCTGATGACATTAAGTCATACTACCAAACATGAATTGCCACTGCCCACAAGATGAAGTTCTGACATTGCAGTTTGAAAAAGGTCTTGATAATAACACTCCATGAAGCTTACTGAGTAGTTAATTACGCAGGTCTGGAGTTAATAAATTCACAACAGCCCAAAATCCTGAGAGGAGAATGGAAGAGAGGGGATTGCAGTGTGGCCATCCCGGGGGGGAGGGGGAGCAATTTCTCACTTCCTGCCTCTCTATCTCTCTGGTGAGTACACACACCCTAGAGCAAAAATCTCTCTTAAAAACTTTTTTTTTAATTTTTAAAAAAGGGGTGGGGGCAATTTTTGAGCCTTCATAGAGGAAGTAACAGAGTGTGGTCTGATCTGCTTGAAGATGGAAGATGGAAAGGAAATGGTGTAGGATGAGGCTGATAGATCAGTCCAAACAACGAACATTCATTGAATACTGTGAGACAAAATATGAAGGGCTTCACATACATGATCCTATTTAAGTCCCACAACTTTGTGGGATAAACTTTATTATTAGCCTTACTTGATAGATGAAGAAGCTGAGATTTAGAGAGCTTGCACAACTTATCCAAGGTTTCACACTAGAAAGTGAATTAATTAACTCCAGGCCTGAGTAATTAACCACTCAGTAATCTTCTTGGGGTGTTATTATCAAGACCTTTTTCAGACTGAAATGTCAGAACTTCATCTTGTGGGCAGTGGCGATTCATGTTTGGTAGTATGACTTAATGTCATCAGCATAGACATTTAAGTCTTTGGATCTGGGTTCAGATCTCAACTCTTTGACCTCTTGGGACACCATGGTCAGCATAGTTTTCTTAAACATAGTTCTCTGTTATAAATTAAAAATAAGAACAATGTATTTTTGCTAGAATGTTGTGAGACTTAAATACAACAATGTACATGAAAGCGGCTTGTTAGCTACAAAGGTAAAAATAAATATTAACGATTATGATTTCTACTATATTTCAGAAAAGTCATCAAGGCAGTCAGTCATAGGACAGAGTGACATAAAAGTCATTCACATTCAGTTCTGTTATAATGGTTCAGATGACAAGGGCTCACACCAAGGCAGTGGCATTGGGGATGAAAATGAAGGACATACTTAAGGGATAATTAGGACATTTTGCAAACAGAACCAAATGACTGATTGGATATGGGAGGAAAAGTAAGGTGGTCAGGATGATTCAGAACTTCATGTTGAGTAATGAGGTGAATGGTGATGTCATTAATGAAGGAAGGGGAGTAGGCAGGATAATACATTCTATTTCAGGAATATATTGACAAGGTGTCTATGAGACATCCAGCAAGTGGAGATAGTGAAATATGAGTGGGACTCTTGAGTTGGAGGCTCATAAAAGAGTTGTGCTCTAGATTCAGATTTAGACATCACTTGTTATTTGTGGTATTAAAACTCTGAGAGCAGATGTGGTGTCCAGGAAAAACATTAGGCAATCATTTGTAACCCTTTAAACCCAAGGAGTCTTCTCTATTCACACACACACACATGATTGTGCCAAAACCCAGTTTGCAAAACAGATCAAAATGAAGTTTTTCTGGTTAAATCTAGAACGAGTTGACTGGAGCTCACTTCTTTCGTCTTAAAGTTTGTTTATTAATGTTCTCCATAAATGTATACTATTGAGACCCCCAGCAGGGTCTCAGTGCTACAATCCACCCCCAGTCCTGGTCAGCCCAATCGTGGGCATGTGTGTGCCCAGCATACCCAGAGAGGTCTCCAAACACAAACCAGGAACCTTTTGACACAGATCACTTTTGTAGACTTTCACGTTTTACCACTGAACCACCATCTGCATCCCTGGAAGCACTCTTCTTGAGACACAGCCCTCTGAATGGGTTTCATTGAGTTTGGTTTGAGAATTATCAACAAGGAGCAAGGGAAGAAGGAGGGTTAGCTGCCACATCGAGGCTGAAAAAAAAAAAGCAGCTTATACAAAGTCAGATTAGAATTTTAGTTTTAGATTTTAAGAAAAGTTGTTTGAAATCTTAATTCTTTTGGAAGTCTCACCCAGTCACATGCAGTACTAATATTTTTTTTCTGGCCTGCTCCAATAGAGTTCTGCCACTGTGTTACGATATCCTTGCATGCCCTCAGAAGCCCCAGGGCTGTTCAAATAAAGAGTTGGTTGAGTGCTTAGGCCAATATCTGTATTCAAGTTCATACACAGTAGTTTTTCTCCTTTTCAGAAGAGGGTTATCATGCATATATCTGCTGGGCCATTAATGTTGAGATAAGCATGTTTGTCACAATCACCCTGAAACTCTTATGTGATGTCTAATCTAGATAAATGTTGTTCGTCCACTCAAACAGTTGTTTAAAAAAATTTTTTAAGAATGATTTACTTTTAATTTTATTTACTCATTCATTTATTTATTTGTTTTTAAATTTTTACCAGAGATGCACACAAACAGAGAGAAAGTGAGAAAGGAAGCCACCAGGTCCAGCACTCAAACCATGGTTGGTCATGTGGGAGTGTCCAGTGCCTTAACCACCATGGCACCTGCTGGTCCCGAAAAAAATATTTTTAACATTTAACTTGTAAACTTTTTCAAAATTTGAATTCGTTAAACCTTTTCTCCTAATTAAATTAGCCATAGTTTGTTTATTATTCCAATGCTGTTGATGCTTTAATCCCAAATCCACTAAGGGCAGTTTGACTTGGTTATTAAATCAGAAAAACCTAATTTTATGATAGAAGAAAATTATAGGAGCAAGAAAGTGGGGGGTGTCAAAAAGGAGAAGAAAGGACAATGACTGATGTGTTAATAGCTACCATTAAACACACAGACTCTAAAATCTCAGAGATTTAACACATTAAGAATTTGTTTCTCACTCAAAGTTTAATGTATGGATGTTTATGATTGGCGTGTGACCATTTGTTGTATGACTTGGCACCTTTTTAAGAGCCTCACAGTCCTCCTGTGGATCCTTTATCATCCAGTGAGTAGACTGCGAATGAGCGAGAACCTCACAGATGTCTCCATGGACCCGGCAGAAGGTGAGCGTGTCATTGCTGGACACATTCCATTGACCAGAATGAGTCACAGAACATGCTAATCTGCCAGGGTGGGCTGGGAAATAGACTCTAGCTGTGCGGCCAGGAGAAGGTGGACACGGATGCATGAGCAGCTAGTCAGTCTCTGCTACAGATGAAATAAGAGATGTTGGACCAGTTCTGTGGTGCATGGTAACATGCCACTCGAGTGAACTGGGTCCACATGAGATGGTGGGTTTGGTTCCACGGTCAACCTGTGCATGCTGCACACACCCAGGAACCTGATGAGCAGGGGCTGTGGCATGAGACTTTGTTGAGGGTAGTTGTCTTTTTTCTCTGTCTCTCACTCTTGGGAAAGAAACAAATAACAGCAGCAAACATTTTGACATGCCTACACACAGGGTTTGTAAAATTTAGGAAAAACAAATTGCTTGTATATAAAAATTTTCAGCCTGGCTCTTCTTCTGAAATGAAGTCTTAATCCAAAGGACCTAAGAAAAGTAAATATTGACTATCCCCAGCACTACCATAGATACCAGTTAATTCCTAAGCAAGAGTGCATTACTATGCTTTCAGATGTACTAAAGAAAAGTGTTGTTATAGGTAATACTCCATAAAAATGTAACACAAACATTATCTTAAAAGCATTGCGTTTCAAATGATGAAACAAAATTTATTTGTATTTCATGGAGTTCAGCATATTACATAAACTTTTTCTGCACAAACTTCTCATCAAAACTTCTTCACATTCTTATCCAAAAAAAGAATTTTTAAAAAGCTAGACACATACCCACTGAGTCATAGAATAATTGGAATTCTGACAGGAAGATAACTGTAAAGAAGTTCTTTAAAAAGGAACACCACTCTGCTTTATTTAAACTCCACAAAGTAGGTAAGCGTTTTATGGGTCGTGGATTTTCTTATACAAGGTGTTATGCAATCTACAGTTTGGCTTTGCATGGGTTTCTCCTTTGTTCTTCTTGCACACCAGGCACATGCCATTTGATGACATCCTGAGATCTGGGAGGCTATTGGATTAGATCTGAAAAGAAAGGTTATTCTACATCATGTATAAGAAAAAGCTTTGATGAGTCACAAAATTAAAGCCTTTCAGTTCTTGGCAGGGGAGATTTTCTAACCAATGTGTTGAAAGGAAAGTGGCCGTATTATAACTTGTTCCCTCATAGAACCAAAGCTCCAGCTGGCTTTTTTCACGAGGACAGAGCATTAGGCCAACGTTGATTAGTCAACTTTTAAACAGCACATTGCAGACAAAGATATTTCTAGCCTCCAAAGAGAAACTGAATGAGTACCAAAATGTCCACATTCTATGGAAAGTGTAAGAATAGTTTCGGCAACGTTTCTCATTATTGAATAATGCTTTAGGAAATACATTAGTCTTGTGCGTCTCAGAATCAGTGGTTTATTCCATGGAGATATGTCTGATAAGAAAAATTTTGCCTCTGAAAAAAAAACTATGCCTTAGAAAATATGGTTTAATTGCTAGTCTTCCATTCCCTCTCACCCTCTATTTTTATTCCACCCAGTGTTTTTGCTTTTGTGGCCTGGAACGAGCACTTAGAGAATGTTTACTGGGTGGTAAACAGCATCAAAATTGATGATTGATTATTGATCATTTCTAAAGAGCTTTAAGCTCAATACAAGAAGTTCTTTATGGATTTTTCTTTTTTTGGACATAACAAAAGAAAGTTGCCCTTTTTAATTTCCCCATTATATAGAGATTTTTTTTAATGCCAAAATTCTACCCGTAATATGTTTTTATTTCATTTTTTAAATTACATTTGGACCTTTTAGAAACATATACCATCAGATATACCACTATTCAGTAAAAATCTATTCTAGTTTTTGGGAAGCATACTTGTCACAAACTATCTTGCTTCTAGTTTCCAAACAATTATGATTATATGGCCATTGTAAAGGTATTAGTGAAAACCCCACACTTTGAGTTATGTATGTAGATGGATTTTACAGAGTATGTAATGTGGACCACCACAGTACTCAAAGAAATGTAAATTAAAACCACAATGTGGGAACCAGCAGTTAGCGTAATGGCTATGTCGCTGGACTCCCACGTAGTCGACCGCGGTTCGTGTCCCGGACCCGGTGGCTTAAAACTCACGCCGGGCGCGTGTGCGTGCGTGCCCAAGATCCCGAGAGGATAATGGAGGAGAAGGGATTGCGATGTGACCATCCCCCCTGGGGGGTGATTTCTCGCTTTCTGTCTCTCTGTCTCTCTGTCTGTCTGGCGAGCGCACGCGCCCTACAGTGAAAATCTCTCTCCAAAAAAAAAAAAACACAATGTCACCTCATACCTGTTAAAAATGGCTATTATCAAAAAGACAAAACAGAAATGTTGGCAAGGATGTGGAGAAAAGGGAACACTTGCACACTGTTGGTAAGAATATAAATTAGTACAACCATTATGGAAAACACTACGATGGTACTTCAAAAAATAAAAAATAGAACTACTATCTGATTCAGCAATCTCATCCCTGAGTGTATGTGTGAAGGAAGTGAAATCAGTGTGTTGAAGAGATTATCTGCATTCCATGTTTATTATAGCATCATTCCCAATAGCTAAGATATGAAATCAGCCTAAATGTCCATCAGTAGATGAATAGCTAGACAAAAGGTGAGATACACACACACACACACACACACACACACACACACACACACACATACACACAGAGTTATTCAGTCTTAAAAAAGAAGAAAATCCTGTCATTTGAAACAACATGGATGAACCTGGAAATTTAAAAAAAAAAAAAATGTAATAAATCAGGCACAGAGAGACAAAACCACATTATCTCATTTATATGTGAAATCAGGTTGAACGCAGAAGCAGAAAGTAGAATGATGGCTATTAGGAGCTGGGGGAGGAGTTTGAGGACACATTGGTCAAAGGATACAAAATTTTAGAGAGAAAGAATAAGTTTAGGAGCTTATCTCCTTGTACAACATGGAGATTATAGTTAATAACAGTGTATTGTATTCTTGAAAATTTCTAGGAGAGTAGATTTCAAATGTTCTCATCGCATGCACACACAAAAAATGAGGTAATTCATGTTAAATCTCAATGTAGCCATTTTATAATGTACACAAATTTAAAACTAACATACATCTTGTACATGATAAATGTACACTCAAACAAACAAGCAAAAAAGGCCAAGAATAAGTGGCTTGTGAATGAGTCAAGATTGAGAAACACAAGTATAGTGGAAAGAACACTGATCTGAATACCAGAATACCTAGGTTTCCGTCTTTGGCCCCTAACTAGCTGTGTGATAGACAGAAGTTGCTTAGCCTCTCTGGGTCTGAGCTTCTTAACTGTAAAAGGAAAAGACGGCAATATATCAGAGCTTCTCAACTTTAGCTGTGCATTTTAATCACCTGCGGAGTTTTCGAGACTTCCAGTGCAGACTCTCCCATGGCTTAGTGCTTACAGGAGTTGAATTCCATGTTGCTGACCTTGGTTACAGTTCTGAACGCTGTGGCTTAGAAAATATTCCAGGCTCGTGTGTGTGTGTGTGTGTGCTATAAATCATGACAGGATGAAGAAGTGGAGAAGGTTTTTGCAGTGGGACTGACTATGCCTCATTGGGAGGTGCTTCCTCCCTCTCTATCTATATATATATATATGCCTGTCTGTGGTGAGCACAGTGCCCACTGGCAAATTAAAAATAAAATAAAGAAAGACTCCCAGAGCTTGAGTCACATCCCATACCCTGTACCAATTACATGGAAATCTGGGAGTGGGACCCAAGCACTGGTATTTTACATAGCTCCCAGGTGATTCCAGTGTGCACCTCAAGTGGAAAATCACTGTACTAAGTGACTTGTTAAGGTCTTTATAGCTCTAAATTTCTGATTCTGAGATCGGAAGTAGGCGATGTAAAAGACTGTATTGCCATAGTGAGGAAATACTGTATCAGTAGGTCAGATGGTGGCAATGCCCTGTGAGGCTGAACCACAAGGGAAGGTAAGGGGGCCTCCTCGGGTATACCAGGCATGTGGGGGGGTGGGGGTGGGGGAGGTGAGTCAAGGCATCAAAACCCTGTTGGGGGTGCTGTCTCTCTGCCTCTTTTGCAAAAAAACACAATGTCACCTCATACCTGTTAAAAATGGCTATTATCAAAAAGACAAAACAGAAATGTTGGCAAGGATGTGGAGAAAAGGGAACACTTGCACACTGTTGGTAAGAATATAAATTAGTACAACCATTATGGAAAACACTACGATGGTACTTCAAAAAATAAAAAATAGAACTACTATCTGATTCAGCAATCTCATCCCTGAGTGTATGTGTGAAGGAAGTGAAATCAGTGTGTTGAAGAGATTATCTGCATTCCATGTTTATTATAGCATCATTCCCAATAGCTAAAGCTAAGATATGAAATCAGCCTAAATGTCCATCAGTAGATGAATAGCTAGACAAAAGGTGAGATACACACACACACACACACACACACACACACACACATACACACAGAGATATTCAGTCTTAAAAAAGAAGAAAATCCTGTCATTTGAAAAAACATGGATGAACCTGGAAATTTAAAAAAAAAAAAAAACTGTAATAAATCAGGCACAGAAAGACAAAACCACATTATCTCATTTATATGTGAAATCAGGTTGAACTCAGAAGCAGAAAGTAGAATGATGGCTATTAGGAGCTGGGGGAGGAGTTTGAGGACACATTGGTCAAAGGATACAAAATTTTAGAGAGAAAGAATAAGTTTAGGAGCTTATCTCCTTGTACAACATGGAGATTATAGTTAATAACAGTGTATTGTATTCTTGAAAATTTCTAGGAGAGTAGATTTCAAATGTTCTCATCGCATGCACACACAAAAAATGAGGTAATTCATGTTAAATCTCAATGTAGCCATTTTATAATGTACACAAATTTAAAACTAACATACATCTTGTACATGATAAATGTACACTCAAACAAACAAGCAAAAAAGGCCAAGAATAAGTGGCTTGTGAATGAGTCAAGATTGAGAAACACAAGTATAGTGGAAAGAACACTGATCTGAATACCAGAATACCTAGGTTTCCGTCTTTGGCCCCTAACTAGCTGTGTGATAGACAGAAGTTGCTTAGCCTCTCTGGGTCTGAGCTTCTTAACTGTAAAAGGAAAAGACGGCAATATATCAGAGCTTCTCAACTTTAGCTGTGCATTTTAATCACCTGCGGAGTTTTCGAGACTTCCAGTGCAGACTCTCCCATGGCTTAGTGCTTACAGGAGTTGAATTCCATGTTGCTGACCTTGGTTACAGTTCTGAACGCTGTGGCTTAGAAAATATTCCAGGCTCGTGTGTGTGTGTGTGTGTGCTATAAATCATGACAGGATGAAGAAGTGGAGAAGGTTTTTGCAGTGGGACTGACTATGCCTCATTGGGAGGTGCTTCCTCCCTCTCTATCTATATATATATATATGCCTGTCTGTGGTGAGCACAGTGCCCACTGGCAAATTAAAAATAAAATAAAGAAAGACTCCCAGAGCTTGAGTCACATCCCATACCCTGTACCAATTACATGGAAATCTGGGAGTGGGACCCAAGCACTGGTATTTTACATAGCTCCCAGGTGATTCCAGTGTGCACCTCAAGTGGAAAATCACTGTACTAAGTGACTTGTTAAGGTCTTTATAGCTCTAAATTTCTGATTCTGAGATCGGAAGTAGGCGATGTAAAAGACTGTATTGCCATAGTGAGGAAATACTGTATCAGTAGGTCAGATGGTGGCAATGCCCTGTGAGGCTGAACCACAAGGGAAGGTAAGGGGGCCTCCTCGGGTATACCAGGCATGTGGGGGGGTGGGGGTGGGGGAGGTGAGTCAAGGCATCAAAACCCTGTTGGGGGTGCTGTCTCTCTGCCTCTTTTGCTCATGGATAAAATTAACTTTTTTAAAAAATCCGACTTATAAAAAAAGAAAGAATAGACTTACTATATTTGTGCATTCCAAGCAACTATTAGGTCATCAGAAAAGTCAAGACAGAGGAGCAGTAGATGGCATGGATTCCCGCACGGCTGACTGCAGTTCAAGTCCCGAACCTGGCAGCTTACTTTCTCACTTTCCCTCTCTCTCTGTTTTTCTCTGGTGCGAGCATGTAATAATAAATGAATAAATAAATAAATAAATCTTTCATAAAAAGTCATAATGCATGTCTGCATAAAAAGACATAGAAAGATGTCATGACTTCCGATGACTCAACAGTTGAATGAACCAGCTTATAGCCATCATTTATGATTTAGATATTTAAAGATAACTGGGTGTTACAAGTTGACACCAAAACTACATGAGAGATCCATTAGTGAACAAAGCAAGTGTGATCTCTCCCTTATAGAACTGAGAATTTAATGGAGGAAAGGCTCAATAAACTCACCAACGGTGTTTCCATACCAGGGAGTGTTAGGGTCAAATAGATACAGGAGAGACATCATCAATAAATCTTCATTTTATTGAAATCCCATAAATAGAAATCAAAACATTCTCCTGTATGTTTGGTATTGAATCTCAGCTGAGCGACCCATTCATGATGATGTAACATGTGGCAAACAGAAAAGCTAAGGATGTTTCAGGCTGAGTTTGCTGTTTGCACCTCTGAACAGTCGAGTTGGCGTTGGGCATCTGTGTAGCTCTAAAACAAAAACAGGAATGAACTATCCTCCTCCTACCCTCCTTCCTACGGGAAGGCACTTTTGGAGGCATTGCTTTGCTTGTATAAAATTTAAAGACTCGTTTGCAGTCTGCTTGAACTCAGAATAGCAATATAATGGAACTCACATCAAGGACCCAGCTACTGATGCGTGCCATTTCATTGAAATAATAAAAGGGCTACACTCTGATGTTCTAGTTCCTTGATCAGCACTGTAATTTACATAAAAATAATCAGACATGATTTGAAATCAAAAGGAAATCTTCCCTCGGAGAATAACTCTTATATTAGGTCATTATTTTACTGATTGAAGTTTTTTATTTTTTTTCTAAAAGGCGAATGAGAAAAACATGTGACCATTGCTAAACTAAATAAATTCCATTTTAAATTTTAAAAATAATGGGTCACAGTTAAAGATTTGAAGGGCCCACACTAACACATTGAAGAAATCCATACTGCTGTGGTCCTGAATAGTATCCTAGCAACCTAGGCATATTCAGAAATCATCCAGGAGAATATACACTGAAGGCCAGTGTCCTAGCATGAAGACCAGTATGTTGTATGAACCTCACATTCTATTAACTGATGATGAGATGTGCATGGACAAAAGATGAGAGATCTTCAGCAGTGTACACATGCGACTATAACACTGCCTTTTCTCTTTCAGCCATAAGCACAGTCTATAGGCTGCTTGGTATTTTTCGTTTGTTTGTTTTTGCTATAGGGCACATGCACTTGCCAGAGAGAGACAAACAGAGAGAGAGAGAGGGGAATGAAAAAATCACCCCCCGGGGGATGATCATGCCACAATCCCTTCTCCATTTTCCTCCAGGGATTTTGGGTATGCATACACATGCACCTGGCATGATTTTCAAGCCTCCAGTTCTGGGACTTGAACCATGGTCAGTCATTTGGGAGTCTAGCACCTTTACCATCATGTCACCTGCTGACCCCAGTTCTATTTTATTTTAATGTCTTATCATTATCATCTCAATTCAACATGCCCAGAATTGACCCTAACAGTCTTCCTGGCTTCTCCTTCCTTATTTTCAGTCTCTGACACCAGAGGGCACCATCCTCTTCATCACCTTCCTCTCTAGAAGCTGGGTTTTGAGGACTTTCACCTCTGTTTACTTCCACGCTTCCATGATCTTGGCCATCTCTTCCCTGTCTCTCCATTCGAGTTCCTCCTACACTATGTAGCCCATGTGGTTTCACATCCCAGGAACATTAGGACCTGTTCATAGTCCCCTTTGCCTTGCAGACTGCATTCTGGTGCTAGACAAGCCTTCCTAAAATGGTGTCTGGGTTCAGCCTCCCCTGGGTGTAGGGACTTCCAGTGCTTCCTGACCAGCTAAGGTACCTCTGAGAATAACTACAGTGATGACAGCAACTACTACCATGTACTGAGCATTTACAGTCAGACCTGGGACCAACACTGCCTGTGTATGCTACCACAATTCATACAACAGCTCTACTAAAAACATATTATCATTTCTGCTTTACAGAGAAGGAAATAGAGGACCAGTACATTTAAATGACTAGCCTAAGATTTCTCAAGTTAGAACCAAGGAGAGATTCAAGTCCACATCTAATTCTATTCTGCTTTGGGTTTCTAGTTTGATCTAACGTGCATGAGACCGTCCAGCCCACCTCATCACTTATTACCCTCCAACAGGCATCCTCTACTCACTCAGGGAGGACCAGTCTAAGTCTCTCCCATTGTCCACACTAATTCCCTTCTCATTCCCTTTGTCCTAATCCAGTCCACCCCAGGAATGTCCTCTCTTCTGACTTCTGCTTATCTAAATGTAACTTATTTATTCAAGGTCCTGATCAAGTTCAGCCTTCAACACAGACTCACAGTATTCCCTTTTCTGAGATTTAACTCAAGATCAGTACAATGTAATTTATTTTTTTAGTTTTGTTTCTCCAGATATGACATGGAAATAGAGTAGGATGAAAAGCTTATGAAGTGTTAGCAGACCAATAGACCTGTGTTTGGATTCTATTTTCTGATAGTGGGACCCCAGACATACTGCTTTTCTCTGAAGTTGAGTTTCCTCGTCTGTGGGGAAAAACATATGAATACTCACTTGGCAGGGTTGTTACACAAAATTAATGACATAAGAACATGTAAAGCTGTTTCCGGCACCCAGTACTGACTAGTCTCTAAGTACATGTGAGTTTCCTTTCCTCTTTGAGGGTAGGGCTGTGACTCATACCAAAAAAAAATAAAAAATAAAAAACTAGCACTAGAGATTAGAGATTAGCCACGGTTCATGTATTTTCAGTTGTATAACAGGCTAGTGAGTTGCCTATTTTAACTGAGCCTTCGAAATGCAACACAAAATATTCCAAGTATTCAGAACCAATTTCAGGACACAAAAAACCTCTCTCCTCAAGGGCAGAGAATAAAGTGAGGTTGGATTTCTGATAACAATTTCCCTGAGGTGAAAGTATGGGCTTCAATAGATATTTATATACCCAAGTTCATAGCAGCATTCTTTACAATAGCCAAAAGGTAGAAGCCTCCCAAGCATCCACCGATGGGTGAATGGATAAACAAAATATGGTACATACATAGTGGAATATCACTCAGTCTTAAAAAGAAAGGAAATTCTAATATATGTCACAGTGTGGATGAACCTTGAACACATTATGTATGTGAAGAAAGCCAGTCGCTAAAGGGCAAATACTGTGTGATTTCATTAGAGTGGTCAAATTCATGGAGACACAAAGTAGAACAGTAGTTGCCAGGGGCTGGGGGAGGGAAGATTTAAGAGTCGGTATTTTTTGTTTACTTGTTTTCTTTTTTAGTTTTGCTGTAGGGTGCATTTGCTCAACAGAAATACACACACACAGAGAAAGAGAGAGAGAGAGAAAGGGAAGTGAGAAATCACTCCCATGGGGGAATGGCCAATCTCTTCTCTTCCATTCTCTTCTCAGGATTTGGGGCATGCATGCACACATGCCTGCCTTGATTTTCAAGCTGCTAGGTCCAGGACTTGAACTGTGCAGTTTGCCTTATGGGATCCAGCAGTTTAAACTCCACACCACCTGCTGACCCATAGAATCAGTGTTTAATGGAGACAGAGAAGCTCTAGAGATGAGTGGTGACTCAACACTGTGAATGTATTTAATCCACTGAACGGTACTCTTAAATATGATCAAAATGATCAGTTTTATGTTATGTATATTTCTTCACAATATACAGAATTCTAAAATCGAGGAGGGCTAGAAAAGTTATGAGGCCTGCCCCAACTTTCACCTTGTAGTTAAAGGGGCGAGAGGACGACCACACTATGCAGGTTTTCAGGGACAGTGAGTGTCACAAATGCAGGCCCATTTGTCTTTATGCTACCTAAGTCCAGCAGGTTTAAAATGTAGGTGACACAAATAACAGAAAACCCAACTCAAACTGGTTTAAAATGTAAAGTGGGATTATTGGTTGAGATCATCACTCTAGGCCTGTGGTTTTCCGAGGTTAGTGAACATGAGACTCACTTGTTAAGTGGAGTGTTGGACCACACCCCCCATAGTTTCTGATTGAATAGAGCTGGTGTGAGGCCCAAGAACCACATTTCTAGCCACTGCCAAGTGGTGCCAAGATTGCTTTGAGAAGCAGCCCAAGTATCTCAAATACTCAGAAGTCATCTCTGTCATCAAGGTTCTAGTCTCCTGTTTCTATCCATACTCTTCCAGCTCATCTCCAGGCTGATTTTCCCCACAGAAGTTAAAACATCTACCCAGTGGCAGGTCTCACTTCTCCAACCCACACAACTCAGAGCAGGAGAAATGCCCTGTGTCCTCAGGATGCCAGGTATGAGCCTTACTGGGTCACTTTACAGCTGGCGCCCCCCACAGGCAGTTGTTCTGGCCAGCATGTGGAGTGTGCATGTGGATTTGTTTCTACTTGGTGCCAGGCATGGATCCAACTTCCTTGGAATCATCTGGCTTCTGAGGGGAAGCTCGAAGGGAAGAGAGATGATGGGAGGCAGTCAGTGGATGTTTACAACCTTGGAAGCAGGGAAACTTGAGGTGGGCAGAGGACAGACATATGTGCCAGGCTAAGGTTCAGAACCAACCCTGAAACCAGAGGACAGACAGTGAATGATTCAAATCGGAGGGGTGACATGATCGGTTTTGAGGAGATGGCTTGGAGACAGCCTGAGAAGGAGCAACTTGGAAAGTTAAGAGGCAAAGCAACCCTGAGTGTTCTTCCCATCCCCACACTCCCCACCACATGCATCCTGCCCTTTAGAAGCATTAAATGACTCAGCTTTCCCCATCCCCCTGCATTACTCCACTTTTTTGTTCTTTCCTTTTTTCATACACTTATCACCACCACCACCCCTTTTTTTTGAAAAGGTTTTTGTCTTAGGGTTCATGCACTAGCCCAGGGAGAGAGACAGACAGACACAGCGAGATGGAAGCTGAGAGATCACCCCCCTCCCCCCAGAGGAGATGACCACAACACAATTCCTTCTCCTCCATTCTCCTCCTGGGTTCTTGGTTTTCCTCCATTCTCCTCCTGGGTTCACACACACGCACATGCTCTCGGAATGATTTTTAAGCTACGAGGTCCGGGACTCGAACTGAGGTCGGCCATGTGGGAATCCAGTGACATAACTGCTATGCCCTCTGCTGGCCCCCCACTTCTCATCCTCTAACATGCCACATTTTAGGGGAGAGATTTTTGGTATAGAGTCATGTGCACTCACTAGAGAGACAGAGAGACAAAGTGAGAAATCACTTCCAGTGAGGTAACCCCTACACCATCTGCTGGTCTAACATGCTGCTTTTTAGCTGCACTATCATGCCTATGATTTCTTGTTGGTCTGCCCTGCTAGATGGTCAGCTCCACCAAATGAGTCCTCTTTCTCTGTTGGGTTCAGTGATGTATCCCCAGCATCTGGAATGGTGCCTGGCACATAACCGATGCTCAGTGAGTATTTGATGAATAATTGAATTTTCTATGAGAGCTCACCATACAAGGGGTCTTCAACAGTTCATGGGAAGTGCATAATATGATTTGAACCCAAGCCATTCCCAGTGGATCCAGCATCACAAAGCATTGGTTTACTACTGAGCCATTGACTGGTTCTCACAAAGGACCCTCATATTTGTTTCTGTGCCTTGTCTAACCTCGCCCCTATGCCTGGATTCTCTTCTCCTGTGTTTCCTCTAAAACTTTCCAGGTTTAACCAAGGCTTCTGCTCCCTGAGAATCTTTCCTGATTATTAACTGTGAGCTGCCATTACCCATTTTCCATGGGGTTTTTTGAATCTGCTTATTGCAGTGCATTGTAATGCTGTGTTCTCTCTGCTTTTCCCATAAACTGTTATCTCCTTGAGGGCAGAACAGGGTATTATTGGTCCCTACATCACAAGTATATAGCACAGTGCCTAATTAGTTGGAGCATAATATAAATGTGTTGAATCAATGAACTTCTTAACAGTAACATAAATGAATCGCTATTGCTCAATTACTACTTGCTAAGTGAAAGAGCAAAAAGCCAAACACAGAGGCTTCTGATAGTTGTTTCTAGGTTGCCATCCTCCTCCCTGATAACAACAAATGGAAAAACGATACAACTTGCCTGCATTCTACTCATCCTATTTTAGTGATACTCACAATAGCTTCCTCTCTTCATCCTTTAATGGCAAAGCTCTCTTCAGAAACTGTCATCTTAGAGTCTCTACCGTAAGAGCTGAGCTCTTGTGCTTAGGTGCAGAGATTTGACTGAAGGACCAAACCAAATTGATTTTTTGTGGCTGCAGCACTGCAGCGATCTCAGAGCCAAGTGACAATCAGGCTTGAGTTAGCAAGACCAAGATGCTCTCCAGCCTCAGGAGAGCCACCCATCCTGGCCAAGGCTGTGGAGTTTCACCAGGGCACTTGCCAGCTCAGGGTGTCACGGAGAACTTAAGTTTCCTCACTCAGCTGGGGTCTCCTCATAGCTCTAAGCTTGGTCTTTTTCCTCAGGCTGTATCTGTACAGACTGGTTGGCAAAGTCAGTTCACGAGATCCATCCCTCCCTCAGGAAGTTATCTAATCTCAAAAAATTACAGATTTTTTTTTAAGCTGGAAGGAATTTTTTTTTTTATGTCAGCCCAACCATAATTTGCCACATTTACAGATAAAAATATTCAGCCAGGAAGAGTGTGGTAGGAGGTTATCATGTGGTAAACAAAGGCTATGGTTGATTTTGTCTTAGGGTTCATGCATTGGCCCAGGGAGAGAGAGAGACACAGTGAGAGGGAAACTGAGAAATCACCCCCCTCCCCACCCAGAACCCCCCAGACCATAGAACTCTTCAATTTGTGGGCTAGATTTGACCCAGAATCCTGACAAAAAATGTCTAGAGTGGATAGAAAAGAGATGGCTTATCACTCACGTGGGATACCATTTGTACGAGCTAATAAAACAAAGTCTTGTGAAGTCAAAGTCATGCCCAAAGTCATTCTCCTCAGTTACTCTGACCCACAGGGAACTCTTGTCCTTAGACTCCTAGAGCCTTCAGTTGGAACTGACTTACATGTGGTAATATCTGGTATTCTGATATTGTAATAACAGGTATTCTCTGCTTCCCTCTCCTTCATGTGCTGAATTGAATGTCTTGAGAACAGAAACTACATTAACTTTTTTTTTTTTTTTTAATAATCCTTACAGTACAGGACACAACTCTTGACAATGCTTTGAGAATAGAAACTACATTAACTTTTTTTAAATTATTTTATAATCTTTACAGTACAGGACACAGCTCTTGACACAAGACAAATGCTTAGGAAATACACATGGATTGATTCTCATTAGGAGAGTAAAACTCCATGCATGCCATGACTTATCTGTGGTGGAGCCATCCTATCATCTTTGCACAAGGCCATTTTAATGAATAGTGGTACATTCAGACCTGAAAGTGATCTGCCGTCAATACCAAAAACCATCTGACGAGGTAGCCTGTCAACGACTTCCTTTTCTGGCTTCTTTGGAATTTGATATGCCATTTTATTCCCCAAGTAGTCAGACAATACTTTTTTGCTTTATTAAAAATAATGTTTTATAATTTAAAATCAACAAACATGCAGTGAATGCCTCTGATGTGCAAAGCATGATTTTGTAGTCTGGGGATCATTTAGTCTAGGCCCAGGTGCAGTGCTGCAGCAGTGGGATGCCCATAATTTCTGGCTAACTGAGAGGCTGGGGCAGAAGATTGCTGTGTGAGACCTCATCAAAAGAATTACCTTTCTCACTCATTAAAAACAAAAACAATATTCCAGCCTAACTCCCTGTAGGTTATTGAATCACCTCCACACGTAATCAAATGACCATCTATCTAGCCTTTATTTGAAGAGTCCAGTGATGAGAACTCATTATCTATCTCCAAGGCTCCTAGGTCTAGGCTACGTATCATTAGCCTCTGTGTCTGCAGGTTCTACATCCATGGATACAGAGGGCTGTACTACGCTGTTTCCTATAAGGGATTTGAGTACCCTGGAATTTGGTATCTGCAGGAGCCCGGAATCAACTCTCCACAGACACCAAGGGATGACTATAAATTGTTGGCATTGATGGATATATAGGAGATCATGTTTTGCATCACTGGGACAATCCACTGTCTGCTCTGGGTAGCAGAGGGCACACCTGTCAGTAATCTGCTGCATCTATGATAATACACAGGTTGCTTCTATTCGTGTCTATTGTTTTGCACGCACAAGTACTATTAAACCTCTACAAAAACAGAATAAAAAATGATGACATAAATATAGAATGTTTTTAAATGATCTTAGATTTTATTTTATTAATGCTATCCATCCCAAAGGGGGTGCCCTCATTATAATAATACTATTATTAATACTGTTCTAAATGCTTAGTTTTAAATGTCTCAATAATCATGACAGCTTTATCCTATGATAATCTACTATCTCAACACGTAATATTCCCTTACAGCTCAATCTATTGTTAATGATAGTGGATGTAAGTTCATATTTCAAATAGTCTTCTTGATCATTTCAACTGTGTTTCACCAATTTACAGCCAAATGTAATTTCTACTTTGTAATGTGGCTGACAGTTACTTCTCAGGATTGGTGAAATGCCATCTCTCCCTCTTCCTGGTGTTCTCTTAGGCTGATAGATGTTTTTTGCAGTAATCATCACTTACCTATTTTCTTGGGACTACTTTAGCTAAATCAGGATAATATCTTCACTGGCTACACTTAGCCTCCTATGCACCACCACAACTCCAAAAGCCCAAGAAGGCATGAGGCAGTCTTTGTCAACCCTCCATGTAATGGAATTCCTGCTCTTTCTTCAGGACACCTTGAGTTTGCAAGGAACACAAGACTGATTTGTTTCCTTTACTCTTCTTTTTTTTTTTTTAAATTAGTTTATTCAATTCAATTTATTCATTCATTATTTATTTTAATTTGACCAGACACATGCACACACACACACACGCACACACAGAGAGAGAGAGAGAGCGAGCGAGGAGAAAGTGAGAAAGCAAGCCACTAGGTCCTGGACTCGAATCATGGTTGGCCATGTGTGAGTGTCCAGTGCCTTAACCACCACGCCACTTGCTGGTCCCTGTTTCCTTTACTCTTAAGGATCAGCATGTGTACACTGATTTGATAATCATTGATTACAGTAGTCTCTATGAAGGGTCTTCAAAGAGTTCATGAAAAATGTGTATTATGAAAAACTATGCATGAATTTCAAATTTTTTTGCACCAAACTAAACTGGTATTTTTTAAAAAGAATTCTTTATTTAATTTGACTTATTATTATTATTTTTAAATTTGTGCTCACTGGAGAGAAAGAGAAAGACAGAGAGTGTGAAAAAGCAAGCCACCAGGTCTGGAACTTGAACCATGGCCAGCCAAGTGGGAGTCCAGTGCCTTAATCACCACGTCACCTGCTGGCCCTATAAAGTGATATTTTAATTCCATTTCTACAAACTTTTTGAATCCCTTTGTATTTGGTTTATGCAAGCTCTGAGAGTGAGAAAGTCTTTCCTTCTATTGAATTAAAACCAAGCTGTATAATAGCCAGTCTGGTCACTGTTTCACATAACCTCCAGGGTCTTGGGCTCTTTCTTTTTCCACTGACTTTCCCAAACAGCTTCTCATGGGTCTGGCCCTTGGTGACAGCCTAATGCTTATAGCCCTGTCTGCTCATTAACACCATTTTCTGCTAGATATACCTTGCCCTATAGAATCTCTAGCCCTACTCCCTACCAGTGAGACCTGAGATTCACCAGTGTTCCAGCCTGTCCAAGGGAAAAAATATAAATAAACAGATAGACACTACATTGTAAATATTTGATGTATGCGTGTCTAGATTTTTTTTCCTGCATATAAACTCACATACATTTTATTCTAGTTTGCTTTTTTGAAAAAGGATTAGGCTTTTCAAATGTGGCAAACATAACTATGCGGCACTAGATAAAACTAGAAAGTAAAGTGGCCTAGTTAATACCAACAAGCTGAAATTACAAAATGGTACAGAATTTGTCTAATCTAGACATTCCTCTTTTTCATAAAGTGTAATTTTTAGTCTTCGACTCTGTGTATACTTGTGGAGAGCGGCCATTCTGAGCACACCCGGTGACCTTCAGATACATGCAGAAACAGTGGTTCTGCGAGCTTCCTTTACATAGCTATAAACGCAATGATAGAAACACGCTACCTGTGTGATAGATGCTACAAAGTAGTATCAGGTGAAAGTCACATGTGTTTATCAAAATCAGCTTCAGGGACCAACAGTTAGCGTAATGTCTATGTCGCTGGACTCCCATGTAGTCGACTGCAGTTTGAGTCCCAGACCCAGTGGCTTAAACTCATGCTATAGGGTGCCTGTGCATGCGTGACCAAGATCCCGAGAGGAGAATGGAGAAGGGATTGCGGCGTGGCCATCCCCCCAGGAGGTGATTTCTCACTTTCTGTCTCTCTGTCTTTCTGGGGAGTACACGCGCCCTATAGCAAAAACCTCTCAAAAAAAAAAAAACCTCAAAAGAGCCAAAAAATCACATGGTGCCAATGTTATCATTTCCTTCAGCTGATTAACATCTAAAAACAAGTCGCTTTACATTCCATTTCCTCTTCCCCCATTTTCTGCCCTATAAAATGATAAACCTGAGGCTTGTTCTGGGTGCAGTTTTCTCCATCAACGTTGGGCCTTCCCAATCCTCGCTTTTCTATACTTATATGTCTTTGTGTGTCTGTTGTTATTTTTATTTCTAATTCACATCCCCTCCCCCCACACTCAAAAATCGTGTTGTGCCGAACAAATTCCAACATATACTTAATAGAGACAATAACTTTGTTTGAAAAGAATATTATATGCTGAGGAGGACAGAAGTCTGGCTGCTTTTTCCTATTTTCAAAATCACTTCCATAGAGCCTGGGGTAAAGCATGCCCACAAACATTAATGGATCATATTGGCCCATGTGATAATAAGACTCTTCCTACATCCTGTCCCTGGCATAGTATCCTTGTGATGGGTGAGTCACATCTGCAGATATTAAAAGACCATTTCGGCTCATTGATAACAGGACTCTTCCAACACCCTGTTCTTGAGACAGTATCTTTGTGACGCATACAAGCCCCCTTAGGTCTGCTACAGTACACTCTTTGCTGATGTCTTCCAGAAACACAGCCCTCCTTTCCAATCACCAACCTAAAGATGGTAAAACCCACCTGTAAGCTACAAGCCCCCATTTCCAGATGTCCTGTCTTTTGGGGCCAGACCAATAGAAAACTCTTTTCACTAAATTCTAAACCTAGTTTGTTACTCTCAAAATCAAATAAAAGGACCCCCTGTATCTGACCAAGGCATGGTTTTTCTCCAGGCCCAGATCACACACATCTGTGCTTAGAAATAAACCACATTCATTATTATTTCTGCAGAGTTGGTTATTTCCATTGACACCATATAATCCAAACCTTAATTTATTATTAAAATTCCTGCCCCACCATCTAATAGGGAGTCAGCTTCTCTTTCACACTTTCGATCTGGATAGCACAAAGTTTCTCTAGGCAGTCCATTCCACCCTTCCCTGCTTCCAGGTTCTTACTGTTAGAAAGTCTGTACTGAAAATAAAAGAACACATTATGGGTGGAGTCAGCAGGTGATGACTTCATCTGAGGCCCAGTGAAGACCATGATGATTAGGAAGATTTCCCTGATGGAGGGCCTCAGGCGAGAAAAGAGAAAGTAGAATTTGAAATTGGCAGTGAAGGGGAATAAAAGATGGTTTTCAGCAGCAAGGCTGAAAGATCTAGGTACTGCGAGAGGCAGAGGAATAAAGTATTAGGAAGGCCTGTGCCACTGGGTGTTAGGTAAATTATAAGAAAGTCAATGGCATTTGGTGAGTGGTCTGCCAAGTTTCGTTATGGGTGATTCTTTTGTACTTTTAAGTATTGCCTTGATGTTCTGCTAATCACATCAGGCACAGCCTGGAAACTCTTCAATAACTCCACACTAATTTTTTTGAAATGTAGACAATTTAAGGTGAAAGAAGTACACTTGAGTCTCATTGATTCAAAGGATATGGCCAGATGCAGAAACGTGTATAATGGAATCATTTACTTAGTACAAATCCGGACTAATAGTCTGTCTAGATTAGGGTGTGGGTGGGACAAAGGACTTTAAACCTGAGAACTTCAGGAGAAGTTTACTTTTGTGGTCAATCTTCATTCAGCATGTTTCCCTCAGTCATAGACCATGGCCTATAATAGTCCAGATCACAGTGGTTGGCGTCAATGATTTGGGCACTTTTGCCATCAGGGACAGTAGAACGCAAAATCCCAACCCAGGGACTGACTCTTAGCAAAGAAAACACCATGCAGGAAAGATTGTGATCAGAAATGCTTTTCTCAAGGACTTGGGAGCCACACTTTTTTTTTTTTAATGCTTAAACACACTGTGGTACATTTATTTATTTATTTGGTAGAGACTGAAAGTCTGGAGAACATAAAAGCATTAAAAATTGTCATGGACACTAGAGACAAAGTGGAAGGAAAGCATGGGAGGAGAAGAGTGAAGGAAAGGAAAATTGGGGAGAAAATAAAGATATCATGCTGGGTAAAGTCTCTTTAAAATCTAAATGATGTATAACAATTGAATGTATAAATAATAATAATAAAGAAAATGCAATAAATAAATGTACCACAGTATATTTAAGCATTAAAAAAAAAAAGTGTGGCTCCCAAGTCCTTGAGAAAAGCATTTCATAAAAAGCTGGCAAGAAATTTATTTATCTTTTAAAGAGGTTTACGCACTTCTCAGAGGAGGTGAGAAAGAAAGTGGTCACTCCAGTTACCAGGTGAGTTTATAATAAACTGTGAAGGCAAATGGTACAAAGTCCTCTTATGTAGAAATAGTTATTGTTTATCTTGAAAACATGAGTGGAATGGGCTGCGTTTGTCTAACTATATGAAAGGATGAAATTTCTTTCAGTTTTGGCAATCTTTTTAGCAGATTATCTGTAATTCACATCACATTCTAGTTTAATGATTATTTGATAATAAGACTCTCATTTCTTCTCTACTTTTGTGGAGAGATTTTCTTGGTTGGCAGGAGGGTTTATTTTTAACTATGTTTACCTACAGACGACATTCACTGGCTTCGAGAAATTCTCCAATTGCTGGTTTTCATATTCACTCCATGAACAGAAAATCTTCAGGGAAGCCAAATTATCTCAGAGGATTCTTTGGCAACTGTTAGGAGTCGAATCATGTCCCTCCCCTAAAAAAATGTGTTGGACTCCTAACCCCCAATACCTGAGAATGTGAACTTATTTGGAGAAGGGGCTTTATAGAGGCAATCAAGTTAAATAAGATCATTAGGATAGGCCTTCATCCAATAGGGCTGATCTTTACAAAAAAGGACAATTTGAACAGAGTCAGACACATCTAGAGGAAAGGTGATGTAAAGAGACAAGGAGATGGCAGCTGTCTACAAGATGAGAAGAGATTCCTGGAACATATCTTTTCTTCACAGCCCTCAGAAGGAACTAACCCTGTTGACAACTGGATTTTGGACCTCCGGACCCTCAGAACTGTGAGACAAGGGAACCAGCAGTTAGCGTAATGGCTATGTCTCTGGGCTCCCACGTAGTCGACCGTGGTTCGCATCCCAGACCCGGTGGCTTAAAACTCACACCGGGTGCGTGTGCGTGTGTGCCCAAGATCCCAAGAGGAGAATGGAGGAGAAGGGATTGCGGCGTGACCATCACCCCTGGGGGGTGATTTCTCGCTTTCTGTCTGTATGTCTCTCTCTGTCTGGCGAGCACACGTGCCCTATAGCGAAAACCTCTCCAAAAAAAAAAAAAAAAAAAACTGTGAGACAATAAATTTCTGTTGTTCCAATCACTCAGTGGGACTTTTTTTGATGGGGAAGTACTTTGTTATGGTAGCTCTTGCAAATTCAATTCTGTGAATATAGAGTTAGATCAAAAAGATGTAAATTTTTGCATGAGCTAAATGTAAAATGGTATTGGCTGTGAAGTCTGAGGCCTTTGTCTCCATGCTAGGAGTCCCCTTACCATGGGAAAACAAATGAGCATCACCATCCACCACATTGCCTCTGTTCTCATCCCCAAGGTGATGGAGACACAGTAACCAGCTTGGGCTCCGGGGTTCCTTTATCCAACTCCATGCAGACCACTCCCAGAGCACTGCTCAATTACTTGCAGGTCTAATTTCATTAAAGGTTCAGTGCAGATCCATAACTATCAAAATAAATAACACATTGACAAAGAGTTCAGATATGGGGACCAGCAGTTGGCATAATGGCTATGTTGCTGAACTCCCATGTAGTCCACTGCAGCTCAAGTTCCGAACCTGGTGGCTTAAACTCATGCCGGGCATGTGTGGGTGTGTGCTCAAGATCCAGAGAAGAGAATGGAGGAGAAGGAATTACAGTGTGGCCATCCACTCTGGGGGAGGAGGGTGGTGGCGATTTCTCGCTTTCTGTCTGTCTCTGTCTCTCTGGTGAGCGCACTTGCCCTATAGCAAAAACTTCTCAAAAAAATAAAATAAAATAAAATAAAGAAAGAGTTCAAATATGTCCTTAGAGATGGTGAGAAACTTTATTACAAGATTTTTCTTACAAAATATGATAACCTGATTTGATAGTGTTCAAATAATTTTAAACTTTCTTTTTTAGTGCATTGGGTGAATATACTATGATTTTATTATTTTAATTTTGCCATATGATGCATGTACTCACTGGACAAAAACAGAGAGAGAAGGAAGCACCCCCTGGAGAAGAATAGTCACACTGCTATCCCTTCTCCATTCTCTTCTTGGGATTTTGGGCACACACGCACACATACCCAGTGTAAACAAGTTTTTCAAGCCTCTGTGTCTGGGACTCAGATAGCACTGTTGGCCATGTGGGATCTGGCCACCTAACCTCCACACCACCAGCTGGCTCATGATCATACTTTTAAATTCAGTTTAAAGTGCTTTATAAATTAAATTGAATCAGGTTTCTGGACCCCATAGCATGCAAGGATAGGGCCAGGCCCCCTGTAGTCCTGTATTGGGGCTTTGTAAGGGAAGCAGCTGCGTTCATGCCTTTGCATCTAGAATGAGCCTCCTTTTCCTTCTAAGCAGGCACAGCCCCACACCTGGGCACATCCTGGAGATCCACGTGTGGGCTGGATTTCAGTCTTCTTCCCTCCTCCCCCCTTTGGGATGCATTTTTGTTGTATGTAAACCTTACAACCTGTATTCACAGCACCCAGACTGAAAGCCACTGCTGTCTATAAGGCTCAGTGTTGTACCATGATAGCAGCTAATCCTGTTTACAGTAAAATAATCCTGGGAAGGGGAGGGGCCTTGAAATAGGTCAACTTGCACTTTTTTTTTTTTTTTTTTTTTTAGTTTTTTTCCATAGAGCACAGGTGCTGGCTAGAGAAAGAGAGAGGGAAAGTGAGATAGCATTCTTCAGGGTGGATGGCCATGCTGCAGTCTCTTCTCCTCCATTCTCTTCTCAGGGTTTTCAAGCAGCCATGTCTGACACTCAGACCACAGTCAATCATGTGGGAATCCAGTGCCTTAACCACCATATCACCTGCTGGCCCCAAACCAGGTGGCTCTTTAGGTTACATCACCCCTACATTCTGTAAACCCTACAGATATTTGAAAAGATCCCATGGGGATCATCTCTCGCTTACATCCCCTGATCCTGCTTTATTCCCTGGCTCTGTTCTTTATCTCTGTTTGCTGTGATCTCTTCCCTCTTTAACTCCCATCTCTTGATTGTGTACCCCCAACATGTGTTTCCACTGTTGGCCCCTCCAAGCTTTGTGCAGGCATCTGTGCTTTCTGATTTGGAGCCTGAAGCTTTCTCCTGGATATGCTGCCTGGTTGCACTAGCTGGGGCAGGAACCTTCCAGCCCTAGCCTCAGCCTCAGCCTCAGCCTCAGCCTCAGCCCCCACAATCCAAAGCTAGCTGTGGAATATTCAGTCACAGGCTGGATAGCCCAGCCCAGGGTGGGAGGTGAATGAGATCATCTCTGAGACGACTCAGAGTGGAGGAGGGCTCCTAGAAACTCTGCCCAGTGGCCTGGCACACAGCAAACATGCCAGCTCTGTGAAGGATGTCCAACCTGAGGTCCAAACAATACAGGAGAGGCCTACCTATTCCTAGAACTTCCACCTCTGTTAACTCTAACACTATTGTTATCATCTTTTATTTACTTTTATATCAAATGGTTTGATATCTGCTTACTGCTTTAAAGTGATATGCTGTGAAAATGGAAAACCTTGTCACTTTTTTTCCTCCACTCTTCCTCCAAGAGATTTTATGAGTATTAAGAGGGATGGTATTATTCTTCCCAGTCTACAGATGAGAAACTGATGCTGGGAAAGGAATTTATAATTTCCACCCAACCTGATTTTAGTGGTCTGTTGAGTCATTGTTTTGAACTAACATACTGTTCTAACACCAGGGACAAAACCCAAAACTAAAAACAAAAACATCACACACATCACTGGTAACCTAGCGTTAGGCTTTCATTTTAGTGGAAGATGTGTATGAAGTTTTACCTTCTGAATGACACCATTGACTTTTATGAAGGAGATATTTAAGGTGAACCAGGAAAAACAAAACAAAGCAAAAACAAAAGCATGGTCAAACAACCTATACTGCTGAGACTTTTATAGACAATATTAACAAATTCTCTGAGTTGCCTAGGCCTTCATATTTAAGGAGGCACTCACTCTCAGGGCCATGTGAATGCTGGGCTGGCAGTTGTGCTACCCTGAGGGTGAGTGCCTCCTTAAATGTTACCCTAGCTTCTTTCCTTGCCCTATCTAGTCTCAACCAAGGAAAAAATTGAATCTGTCTTAGTTTGGATTCCCCAGAAGCAGACTCTGAGAAAGCGATCTGACTACAAGTGATTCATTTAGAAGATGCAGGGACCACTGGCAGGGTAGTGGGAAAGTAACAGAGAAGGGAAGGCAGTCAGTAATGCCTGAATTGTTAAACCAGCTGCCCCAGTGGGTGACTAGATCTAACCCATGGGAAACCATGGAATGAAATAATACTCTTCAGAATTATACCACTTGAGGGGCCAAGGGGCTGGGGTATTTATATAGCCTCTCATCACTCTTTGTTGAGAGCAGCTCTGGGGGCCCTGGTACTTCTGAGCAAAGGAAGGAGTAAAAGTCCTCAGGCACAGAGATGCTGATATTTAGAACTTCAGATCCAAGGGATGGGGGTGCACCTGTGTGTATGTGTGCATGTGTGTGAAGACACTGGCAATGACTGCTACAGAGACAGAATTTAGGTATTTGAAGATACTGCACCTCCCTTAGCCTCTTGGCCTGACCTAAATCTGGCCCTTGGATGACTCCAAGAGTAGGACTTCTGTCGCCCTTGGCTATTGACCTTGACACTAAAAAGACTGATCCAAAGATGACATTTTGAGGAGAAGCTAAATGAAAGTCTGAAAGGAAGAGGAATTTGGGAGTGATGTCAACAGGGTTAAAGCTGTTACTTAAAAAGAAAGGAAAGTGTTCCATACAAGCCAGAGTATGAAGCAAGCAGAGAAAAGGAAATGAAGCCCGAAGCAAGTCCTGTACCAAACGAGGGAAGTACGGAGGCTTTGTCGGAATATCTGAATTTCTCCTGGCCCTGGGCAGGAGCAGGGAAGAAATATAAGGAGTATAATGAACAAATGAATTTTTGTGGAGGCAGAAGGGAACTCAGGGAGTTTTAGACTACATACTCTCATAGCTAAATCTCTGAGGTAACTGACCTTTGTCTTCTGCTCAGGCTCATGAGCGAGTGAGGGAGCTCGCTGTGCCCTTCTCAGGAGAGAGACTGCAGAAGGCCTATTGTGGAGAAAATGGAGGAGGACTGGTGGAGTAACCACCCTGCCCTCTTAGTGGGGTGAGGTAAGGCATGGAAATATTTCTATTGCTTCCTGTTTATGATAGAGCAGGGAGAGGGAGAGAGAGAGAGAGAAAGAGATCTACCCTCCACAGAGTTCGGTGATGCTGTGATCCCCTTCTTCCAGTCCTCCAGCCAGTCAGGATCTAGGACACACATGCACATACTCTGTGTGCCTTGGGTCTAATGACCATGGCTTGGAACCTTGAGCTAGGGTCGGCATGTGGCTTCCAGCTCTGCAGTCTAGGAAGCTACTGACTGCGCCAGCAAGGCTGGGCCAGGGAAGTGTTACTGACTCTGGTGAATTTGCCAGGTTCAGGCAGTAGTTTCTCAGACTACACTTGGGGAAACACTGTTCTTCGTCCAGACTCTGAAATCTTACAGATGCAAATCATGGATTTTTGTCAGCAAACTCCATGTATAGCAATTCCAGAAGCCATGGTGAAACTTTTCTATTTCAAGTTGCACTCATTAAATCTCTGACTGCTAAATAGCTTTTTAAAGTGATCAAAGAGGCTTCCCCGTGTGTCTGAGTAGAATGTGATGGAACTAGCCTGGGAAAATGCAAACTTGATGCAGGGGGATGCTTGTGCATGTGCACACACACACATACATCTTTACTTGTGGAGTCACATGGTGGACAGCCACCTTTTGAACATCTATGTGGTCCAGGTACTGCATGAGGTACTTGACACAAATTATCTTTTTCTTTTTTTTCTTTTTCTTTTCTTTTTCTTTTCTTTTTTTTTTTTTAAGTTTTGTTAGAGGATGCCATGTGCTCTCCAGAGAAAAACCGAGACACAGGGAGAGGGAAGAGAAAGCAACTCTCCATGGGAAATAGTCATGCTGAAATCCCTTCTCTATTTTTCCCTCCTTTTGGGATTTGGGCACACACGAGTCTGGAGTGTTTTTCAAGACACGGGATCCTGGACCCTAACCACACAATCAGCCATGTGGGAACCAGCCGCCTTAACCACCATGCCATTAGCTGGCCTGAAACACACTATCTTTTAGATAATCACTGTAATAACTTTTCAAGGTAATTTGAAGGTTCTATCTAATCACATATTGGTGTGCTGCTTATACAGCAAAAAATAAAATGTGAGGTTTGCAAGGTCTGGCCCAGGAGTCTGAAGATTCAGGGCCCAGGTACAAATTTGCTCTCATTGGTTGCTGTGCAGTCCCTGATAATTTACTCGTCCTCTCTGGGTTTCAGCTCCTCCTTGGCAAAGTGAGGGCTTTGGACTATTTTTTCTCTAGGGCCTCTGTTCTCTCACAGTACATGGCCTACCTAGTCTTATTATGTAGCATGTTCTAGAACTGACCTTTAGAGCAGCTGCAAATTTGGGCACAAAAGGTTGATTACATTAATATAATTCTACTTTATGTAATCATCCACAAATATTTATTATGTAGTTTCTAAATAGAAGCCTTGAGGGGACCCTTTGTGAAATATTATAAAGTGAACATTTGAATTCAAAATGTGCGTATGATCTTTAGAGGCTGACTCACATCACCAAGCTCTTTGCTTGATCCCATCTCCGATGCCAGCCCACCCCAGGATCCTTTTTTCCTCTATGTCTTCAGTCTTTCCATTTTCATTCACTCCTTTTCTTTTCTTTTGGCTAGAGGGCACATGAGCTGGCCAGAGAGAGAGAGAAGGAGCCTCCCTCTGGGGCATGTCTTTTCTCCTCTATTTCTCCATCTTGTTGGGATTTGGGGCACATATGCCTATGTGCCCCAAATCACACCTGCACATGTGCCCTGTGTGTTGTTTGAGTTTCCAGAGTTGAGATTTGAACAGTGGTCAGCCATGTGGGATCTGGTTGTACTTGAACAGTTACTTACACCATCCGCTGTCCTGGATCTGGACTTCTCAACCTCCATAATCATAAGACACAATACTTTATCATTTCTCTCTGTCTCTGTCTCCCACTCTCTTTCTCTAGCGTGTGCATGTGTGTATGTGTATGCATACATCCTATTGGTTGTTTCTCTGGATAATCCTAATTCATAAGGGTAGCTCTATAACCCCGTAATTTCTGTTGGTCTCTGCTTCCATCCTTTCTTCTTTTACTTACCCTTAATACTTCTAGCCAAGTTCTCTAACATCATGTGAGCATGTGAACAGGCCAGGCCCTTCCCTGATGCTCTTCTCCAGTTCCCAGTTACCTGTACTTTCCAATTCCTATTCCAGAGTAGAAGGTCCTTCAAACTATGTCCCCAGCCTATTGGCTTAGCTTTTCTTCCTCTCATTTCCTCTGTACCAGTATCACTATCCTAAATTCATCCTAGTGTTTTACATATTTTTGCCTTTTGCACTCACCATCCCCATTATCTGGGGTACCTCGTCTCCTTTTTCTCACTGGATAACTGACAGTTGGCATTTAAGGTCCAGCATTACCTCCTCAGCAAATTCATTCCTAAATCTCGAAAGCTATTCAGTCTGAACTCTACTCCATTCTGCTTTCTCCCTTGTGGCAGATATTACATCTTATCACAGTAGTTCCTGTAGTGTCTGTTTCCACCAATAGACAGTTTCTCAAGGGCATAGACTATTGAAACTTCAGTTTTGGATTCCCAGGGCCTCTCAGGTAACAAACTCAAGTGCTAAGTACAGAAATGGCAACCAAGGGCAAATGGTGATCAAGAACAGCTACGTGAAAGCATGAACCATAGGATGGAAGAGATAACAAAAGCAGAAATGACAGTGTGGTCCCACATTTGACAGCTCGTTCTTCCTTTATTTTTATTTATTTTAGTTTTGCTATAGGGCACATGCACTCAAGGGAGAGACAGAGAGAAGGGAAGTGAGAAATCACCCCCTAGGGGATGGCCACACTACAATCTTTTCTTCTCCATTCTGTTCTTGGGATGTACATGACATGTACATGCATGCACACTTGCCCAGTGTGTTTTTCAAGTTGCTGGGTCTGGAGTACAAACTGCAGTCAGTCATGTGGAATCCAGCCATCCTAACCTCTGCATCTCCTGTTGGCCTGCTAATTCATGATTGTCTTTCCCAATCATGTTACACTCTGCATTCCAGTAACAGCCCATACTGAACCGTGGAATTGTTCTCCTGAGTTGTTTCTTTTTTTTTTTTTTTTCCTTTTTCTATTGTCAAGTTTCATCTAGTTTCTACTTGGACTTAAAGAACATTAGCTGATTTTAGAAACTGCTATCCTCTCTCTCTTTTATTTTGTACCAGAGAAATTTCAGCAACTTATTCTGGTGTTTCAGAGATACCCATTCCTCTCATTGGTTAATGTTGAGATAACATTTTGGTGGATGATAGAGAATGAAAAATATTCTTTGATCTCTTGAATTATAATTAAGTTCACATTCAGTGTCTTAAAATTCGAGCTCTGTAACTTGTACCAGGATGTGGAAAATCTTAATAGAAGAGGTATGCTTTTTAGTGAAAGTTGGCAAAATAGGATATCGAGATAAAAGAGCAGGCAATTTTATTTTGGCAGCTGACAATCCTAGGCCTACTGCGTTTCTCATCACAACTGCCATTAAGCAAGAGGAGAAAAAGCCTCGTGTAGGCTCTTTAGAATGAAACCTCAGCAGGGGCAGCAAAGGTTGGTTTAATTATGTTAAAAGCAATACTAAGACTAAAAATGCTTTTAACATTCTTAGCACATAAAAATAGTTGGGCTTGATGTTTTACTTCCTAGGAGTTGGGGAAATTAGTATTTCTATTGTGGCTAAATGCCTGCAGATTTCTCTTATGACTCATCTCATGTCTGAACTCTAAAGGCTTGGCATGCGGAAGGGCGTTGAAGTCCACATCCTCCTTTCCAGTTAACCCGTCAACATAAAGTCAGGCTGTACTTCAGGATAAGTTAGGTTTTTCATTTTGGTTTTTTGGTTTTTGTTTTTTTTGGTTTTGTTTTTTTAGATATTTTTGCTATAGGACCTGTGCACGTGCCAGAGAGACAGAGACAGAGAAAGTGAGAAATCACACACACACACACGTATCCTGAGGGGATGGCCACATCGCAATCCCTTCTCCTCCATTTTCCTCTCAGGATTTTTGGGCATGCACACACACGCTTCCAGTGTGAGATCTTTTAGGCCCTGGGTAGACTGTATGGAAGGCCAGCGACGTAACTATTACGCCACCTGCTGGTCCCCAGGATGAGTTTTGACAGTTCAATTCAGAGCATATTTTCTAGGACTGCTATTAGGATGAAGAGTGACTCTTTACCTCTACATTTTTAAAAAGTGTAGGTATAATGTTGTGTGTAAGTAATAGCAGCATAACATATATTCTTGCTCCCTATAATGTGGACGGATATGACTCTGAGCTTCATTTTTGCCATCTGTAAATGGGGATAATATCTTTCTGGTTGGTTTGTTGCAGTAGTTAAATGAGTGAATATATGAAAATAACTTTGCACGATGTCTGACATATACTCATTGTTTAATGAACAATAAATGTTATTGTGGATTTTCCTGTTATTAGTGTTACTAATAATTTCAAAGGAAGAGAAATGACCTGGAAATCAGAAAAACCCAGTTTTTCAGAACTACTTAACCTGTTACTTAATCTATTTTGCTTACTTAACCTATTCTGAGCCATATTATCCTTATCTTAAAATAGTTTGGCCTAGATAACTTTCTAACTTTAGAATTTATGATTCTATGAATAAACTAGTCAGAATAGTGAAGTCCTCTCAGCTCCATCCCCTCAAGTCTTTGCATTTTTCCCAAAATATTCTTCAACCACAGCAAGTCTGGTGTCTGGTGTTCTACAAAGAGAGCCTGAGTTCACACTGGCCAGCCCGTGTGGGTGCAGGATAGCTCTGCAGAACTGTGTAGGAGGAAAAGACTTTTTTGGGCAATCATTTCCAAATCCAAGGACATAATGTCTAGAAACATCTTTCTGTACTGTGGGTACACAGATAAGATTCAGCTTTGTTTCCAGGAGATGCTGTTCCATTGTGAGGAACACCAGAAGATCGATGGTTTTGTCCCATAGAACTTGAAGGAATTTAACCATTTTAACTTGGAAACAAAGTTTTCACCAGGGAAAATAAAATTCTCCAAACTAGCTCCAGTGAAGGGCAGGCAGCCATAATAGCATACTAATTACCTCTTGCATCCGTATCTCTTGTTGCACCTACAAAGCCCTTTGCCACGTATTATACTATTTTATCCCCACAACTATACAAGGTGAGTAGGGCAGCTATAAATATCCTCACTGCCTAACGAAAGAAATTGATCTCCAGAGAGGTTATAAGACTTACTTAGTTCACGTAGCTCATATGGGTAGGTGCTACTCAGAGATGTCAAGTTTACCGGCTATATGGGGCCTACCTCCTAACTCTGTATCTCCTACACACTTTTTTTTTAGAGGTTTTTGCTATAGGGCACATGCACTCACTGGAAAGACAGAGAGACAGAGAGACAAAAAGTGAGAAATCACCCCCTGGGGGGATGGTCACACCACAATCTGTTTTCCTCTATTCTCCTTTGGAGATCTTGGGCACGCATGCACATGTGTCCCATATGAGTTTTAAGTCACTGGGTCTGGGACTTGAACCGTTTGTCAGCCATGTAGGAGTTCAGCAACACAACTAGTGCGCCATCTGCTGGTCCCTCCTACATACCTTTTAACACTGCTACAGAGCTGTAGCAACTCTGCTTTTCCCACTGGTTTCCTTGAAAACTGGCAAACATTCCAGCATCTCTATCAGTATGAAATAAACAAAGAGGTCTGGCTCGGTAGCATAGAGGTTAAACACTGTGCAGAGAAAGCCGGCTGATCTCTCGGCCCCTAGGACTTGAACAAAACACTGTGTGTATGTGCGTGCACGCCCTTAATCCTGATAGGACGGAGAAATGCAAGAGCAGAGATTACAGTGTGACCATGCCCTTTGCGGGTGTTCTCTCTCTTGCTTTCTGTGTCTCCCTCTCTCTCTGGCAAGTGCACATGCCCTCTGGCAATTTAAAAAAAAAAAAAAAAAAAAGGAGAAGTTTTAAAACAGTGTATAGGGCAACTTCTCAAGCAGGCCTACCAGATCAATGGCAAAGGGTAAGAGGAGGATAGACTCTATCTAACCTACTTATCAATCAAGTTTCCATTATAACTTTTAGCAGGAAACATTTTAAAAGGGGCCACTTGACTACAGACATTCTAGTGTGCATAAAAATCACCCATAAAGAGACTCCACTCAAAAGCATAGTCATTTAGGGCACTTTATGGGGGAAATTAATGTGTTTATTATAAAGAAAAAACAGAGCATGTAAGCATTTTACTAATTGAATGAATCGAATGCTTCAAGGACAAATTCAGGTTCATGAATCAAGAGCAAGATCATACCTGGCCTCCTCAGGATTTTGCTTAGTGGGTTCTGTGGATAGAGGGTAATGATAGATAATTTGCTTCTTTCTTATTTTCCTTGCTTGGATTTGGAAAAAAAAAATGTGATTTCTGTCTCCCACATTCCTGGAGGTATCCTGTTCACCCAGAACTTTGCAGTAGGGAGGCCCTGGCAGACAGGTCAATGTGTCAGGAGGGATTAACTACCACTGACTTTGCCAAGGGATCACAGACAGACAATGTTAGCTCTTGAGTCTTCCAGAGGATGGGCTGGGTGACCCAGAGCGTCATTCTGGCTAGAAAACCAGAGATGCCCTTATGGATTCCAAGACATAATATTAGTAGGGAGGGCAGGTGTGGACACCAGAGACTATATGGGAGAGGAGTGGACAGTGGAGGGTGGGTGGGAGATGTTCAGGAAAAAAAAAGCATTTAACAGACATGAGAATAAAAGGTTCTTTGTTGAAAAGGATGTATATGGTCATATCCTTGTCTGGCTATCACACGGTGTATGCGTGCTTTGAAAAACCATGTACGCCATAAAGATATATGACAATTAAGTGCAAATAAGAAAATATAAAATTGGAAAAAAAGAAAAGAAAACCTGAACTGTCCCTTCTCTTTCCTGGGAAGCAGCAGCTGAGAGTGCCCAGAACCATCCTTCTATTTCTGGCAGGCACAGGATAAATCTCCAAGTAAAGGAGGACAATGTTGAAACTCCCAGAGACTCTCAGCTGATTTCCCCCTCACTTTATCATGGGCAAGCCCACAGCCATGATCTATCCCGGGGGAGACCCAGGCATATTTGAACAGTACTACTAAGCTTTAGGAGGCATGGCAGTTGGCCAATTTTGGGGAATGGCAAAAGAACCACTGAGCTTTACCCGCCAAGATATCCACATGTAAGGATCCTTCTGATGGTGCCAGGCCTCAAAGGGCCCCAGAAGTCCATAGAGATGTGGCTCTAATGCCTGTGTATCTCTGAACCTAGCTTCCTAGAGATTGGATCACTTTATGAGCTCTAGAGACAAACCCTTTAACTGACTTTTTTTTTTTTAACCATGAATTTGTAAATCTTTGCAATGTATGGTTTATCAAAATCCCAAGGCATCTGAATAAGCAGGATACAGACAAATTGTGAATACACTACTGTTAACCCCTGGGCAGATTTAAAGGGACAAATGATCTTTGCTTACAAAGGACTGACTTGTACAAGAACAGAGTTTTGCATTTCATCTTCTCTGTAACCCCATGAGTAGGTGTTATGACTTTCCCACTTCACAGTGAAGAAATACACTCAGATATGGTACAATAAGTAAGTTTACATAGGTATTAAAGGGGCCAGCAGTATGTAAACTCGGCTCCTGCTTTTAAGCAACATTGTTTCTAGATGGACTCAAAGAGAAAGAGTTGAAGAGAGATGTGTGTGGAAATGCTACTTTTTTTCATATCCTTATCTGCTGACTCCCTATCCACTTCCATCTATACCCAATTTTCTTTTTTTGCTTTTTTTAGGATTATTAATTTAATTTTTATTTATTATTATTTTTTTATTTGACCAGAGAGACGGAGAGAGAGAGAGAGAAAGGGAAAGTAAGAAATCAAGCCGCCAGGTCTGGGACTCAAACCACGGTAAACCACGTGGGGGTCTACCATCTTAACCACCATACCTGGCCCCAACCCAATATTCTATAAACACAATATCCTCACAATTTCACTTAAAGACACTAGGAAATATATAGCTAAAATTTAGAAAGATAGCTAACAAGTTCACAGGAGTGACATGGGGATCAGTATACAGTGTGTGTGTCTGTGCGTATGTACACACATGCATGTATGTCTACATGCATGCACTGTGCACATGCCACACACATGCACTGGACCTCTTATCTGGCCTTTCCCCTGTGCACATGAAGCAGGGAGCAGGGCCTTTTTGCACGTCGACAGCTCCAGTGAGTGCTGCCCAGAATAGCCTTGGCCTCACTGCGCCTCGTCACGTTACAGAGCAGGCGCTCAGTTACTGTCCATCACCTAGCCTCGCTGCCTGTCAGCATCCAGCTCTCCTTTCCCCTTCTCCCCTGACCTCCCTGTCCTCCCTGTGGATTAGCTCCCTGTGGCTAGCTTGGTTTGCACTTCCCAAACTGAAACCTGTTTCCTCTTTCCTGCTCTGCACCAGCTCTTTGGGTGTCTGCTGTGGTGTCCTCTGCTCTTTGCAGTAGCCACTGGGCCTGCCCTCCTCAAGGTTATTAAGAGTAGCATCAACTGAGGACAGCAGCGACCAAGTCTCCTGCCGACTCTGCCGAGGAGCCAGCTGCCAGCACACCCTGAGAGGGGCTCAGAGATGTCAATTCTTAGCCTCTGAGGCTTGCTCTGCATCCTAGCTCCACCGCTTGGGCTCATACTTCACTCCCTGAGTCTCAGTTCTGTTATTTGTATGACAAGCACAGTAACCCCTTCCTCAAAAAGTTCCTGGGCTAAGGGTGTAAAATGCTTAGCAGGTGACAACTATTGGGAATGTTATGGCTCTTATTACTGCTATCACTGTTATGTAACTTGTTTTTCATTACTCAGGTGACAGGGACCTTCCCTCATATTCATTCCCTTTTTAAAATTTATTCTCTCTTTTTTAAACATACGAGACTTCAAAAATTTCATGGAAAATGGAATTAAAGTACAATTTTATTTTGCTGTGAAAACATTTGAAATCCATGCATTTTTCTTAATATGCCTCCCATGAACTTTTGAAGCTCCCTTATACATTGCCTCAATAACCTCTCCAAGTAGGTGTTGTGACCCCAATTTATAAGTAAGGAAGCAAAGTCACAGGCAGGTTATGTAATGTTCCCGAGGTCACATCATGTGGAAGAAGAGCAATTGGGATTAATGAGTTCACTCTCTGACTCTTCAGGAAACAGTTACAAGGTGCTTCCAGTGCCATGAACCTTGCCAAGTGATCAGACGCAAACCTAAAGTTGGGCCATAACCAAGTGGAGAAACAGGCGGGTAAATGGATAATTACGGAATAGCAGAACAGGCGTTCTAATAGGCAGCCAGAGGTCAGGGCTGGGGCATCCCCAGGCGCTAGACTCCAGAGCCCATGATTTTTCTACCGCCACTGAGCTAAACATAAAGAAGCTAGACTGCACCCTGCTCCCTGGCTCCATGGGACACATTGGAGGAGAGTAGGAATCATTTTAACAGAGGAGAGAGGAGTAATCAAGGAGCCCATGGAAGTAGGTAGCTTCGGCCCAGCCTCTGTGGTGCAATCAGGAGTGTACTAGACTGGAGAGCTAGAAGCCATATGTCCAGCAATTTAAATCCCTGGGAGTTGGCCTGAAAACATGCTGGGTATGTGCCCATGTGCCCAGGATGCTGGCAGGCTGGAGGACAGGAGGAGGGTGACTGCACTGTGACCAAGTCCTTGGAGAGTGCTTCTCCCTCTCTCTCTCTCCATCTCACTCACTTTCTAGCATGCACGCACACACTATATCATGAATTAAAAACAAAAGGAGTAGGTATCCTTAATAGAAAAATGACTCAGGCAGAAACGTGAGGAAAGGACATTCTAGGTGACAGGACTAGCACAAGCAAAGGCACTGGGGCTGAAGGATGGAGAATTCCTGGAAGGCAAGAACATTGGTAAGTGTGTGGCCAGATCATGAAGGGCCTAGAATGCCACACTAGGGATCTTGGGTTTTATTTTGAAGTCAAAGGGAGCTACCTAAGAGGTAGGTGAATAGCAGGGCTTTCTCTAGGTGGCAGCATGTGTGTATTAGCTGGGCAGGAAAGAAGAAAGTTTTAGGTAGGAAGACTACGAAGGTCTCATTTTAATCAAGTTAGTTTCGGTTACTACAACAGAGATGGCAGTGGTGGCATAAAATTCTCAGGACTTAGACTAGAAATAAGGGAAAGGAAGATGGCATGGTATCGCTCAGAGCTCTTTCGTCTTTGACTAATTAAGCCAATAGTCATAGAAGTATAGTAAATCACAGTCATCTTAAACACCAAATATTGGCTAGGCCAAAACAGGAAGAACAAGAACACAATTGTAGGTATTACTCTGTAAAAGAAGGGAGGAATCAATAGAAGGGTAATTGCCATTCCAGAAACAATTAAAAAGGAAATACAAGCTTAGAGGCAGAAGTTGGCAACCCCAGAGGAAGGAGCCTATGACCCCCCAATACAATTGTCCTATCATGGCAGTGGGTATATTTTGACCCAGTAGTGGGTCCTGTCATTAACCTTTTAATTTATATCACTGATTCTACTTGCTCTGACACAATACCTACCAAGCCACTTCCTGATTATAGTTCTGCTCTTTATGTAGATCCTCCCACAGAGAAACAGAAAACACTGTGTGACCCACATGGATGTTTAGAACATTTTGTAAGAGGCAGTGGGGTGTAGTAGCTAAAAGCCTGGTACAAAGTGTTTGAATTTGAAGCCTTGCAGTTATGCCAAAATTCAATTTTCACATCTGTAAAATGGGGAAGTTAATAGTACCAACTCAAAAGGTAATTGGAAGGATTAAGACATAGTATGCGTAGATACCTAGAACAACACCTACAAGTAGTAGATGCTCAGCAAATGATAGTTGTTGTTTTTCAGAACTCATTGAAAACTGTTAAATTTTGGCATTGGTCTCCTTTATGCTTGGCATATTCTGTACCATGAAGCTTCTGGTGAACCATGAACATAGATCTCCAAGCTGGGGCTTCTGGAGCCACCTCTAAACTAGGAAAAAGAAAACAACAAATCCAACTCAGAGGGTCTTCACTCTGAACTTCTCAATGAATTTAAGCTGCATCACTGTCACCAACCCATAGGCAAAAGGGATGCTTCGGGAAATTCTGAACATACAGAGTTAAACGATTCTACTACAGCAGAACCTAGTTGGAGTCTAGAGAAAAATGCTCCAAGGTAGTCTTCTTTAGTACTTTTGGTTGCTCGCAAAGCTGAGTTAATTTGGCAACATATTGCCAAGAGAAGAGCTTAATTTTAAAAAAGAGTGGCAATAGATCAAGATCAGATTTTTAAAAATAAATGTGGTCACTTAAATCTTAGTGTTTTTAACCTGTTTTATTCATGACAATAAATCCTTTATTTAGCTGGAATGAAGAGTTTTAACTCACATTTTCTAATTAAAAAGTAAACAAGCCAGCTTCAACCTATACATCAGTTAGGAATGTATTTGGTAGCAAGAAAGAGAAACTCTGACTCCACTGACTTGAAAAATAAGGAACTACTATTTCACAGGACGCCCAGAGTTAGGTGAGTTAAGTAGTATCATCAAGGACTCAAGTTATTTGCATATTTCTACAGCAACATCCTCAATAGATGCCACAAGTCCAGGTATCACCCCTTCACACAGCAAGTCTAAAGGCATCAGACATTTCTGCAGTCATCCTGTTTACAAGAACAAGAAGACTCCCTACCTGCGAACCCCCACATACACTTAGGCCTCTTTCTCTCTCTAGCCTATGGAATCACCATGATTGGCTTGGAATAATAAACATTCATTTCTCCGTGAGGCTGTATCCTAAGTCCAAGTCCATGAAGGTTAAGCATAGAGGAAAGGGGCTGGATGGTAGGTGGACAACCAACAGTGTCTGCACTAACTTTTATTATTATTATCATTATTGATTTTTGGTTTAAATGTTTGACTAATCTTTCTTTTATGTGTGGCAGTCCACATTCCTCCTCTTTGATGGTTAAGAGATACTAAAATGCCCCCAGGTCACTAAATTGTGAGCATCAATTTTCCATTAAACTAAAACCCTGTTTTGTTCTTTATTGCAGCTTTCTCTCTTCAGATTTCGATTACAGATCTTAGGAGCTGTGCTGAGACACCCCCACTACTTATCACTGACTCAAGGTCTTTGGACAATCTCATGACACTTATATTCCTTAAGATGAATTCTTACTTCCCTTAGAAGGCTTTGGTCCTTTGTGAACATAGGCCCAAGACTATTTCCCTTTCTGTCTCTTTTCAGATGACACTGAATACTACAGAGATCCCAGCTGAAGCTACCAGGATGAGATCTTTGTTTTCAAATAAAAGTAAATGAATGCATACTTTATGTTGTTCTCCCTTCTATCAACAGATGAAGTCTAACCTCCTTACTTCCTTGCACGTGAACTTGCTCATGTGATTTACTTTGGCTAATAACACATTAGCAAATGTGAATTGAACAGAGACCTGCAAAGAATTTGTGCTTTGGGAGCTGCCCTCTTTTGTAGCTTTTGGAACTCAGAATCCAGTAGCAAGTTTGAGGTAGCCTACTGGATGCCGCAGGTACATGGCTCAGTTGCCATTGCACCATAGCTAATCACCAGACATGTGAGTGTAGCCATCCATGACCAACCAGTTTCTGACTGACTCGCCAGGTAACTGTAGCCACATGAGTGACCCAGGTCAGGCCAACAGAAGAACCACCTGCTAAGCTCAGTTCAAATTGCCGATACTCAGAAGCATGAGCTATTCAGTGATTGTTTTAAATCACTAAGTTCTGGGTTGATTTGTAATGAAGCAATAGATAATTGATATATTACTGTCAGAGCAGAAGAGGGAATGTGAAATTGATAGACTAAGTGTCCATAACTGATTGATGAGATAAGATTCGAGGTCCTCTTCAGATATTGAAATTCTATGATTTGATGAGAAGATCCTGATGTCTACAACTAAACCATGTTTTCTCTTCTTTTACACTGACAATCCAGATATACACTATGTGTGACCATACAGAACCACGATTGATTATTACACGCACTCATCTACTTACTGTCCATGCCCTGTTCTGTCACCACAAAGCAGACCCTTTCACGAGTTGTGTATTGCTCATAAACTTTTGCTTCACATGACTCATATCCCAATCTTGAATAAGAGTTTTATATATACACTAAGAGTTTGAGGGACCAGCAGATGGCATAATGGTTACGTTGCTGGACTCCCATGCAGCTGACCATGGTTCAAGTAGGTGTCGTGCATGTGATCCCCAAATTCTGACAGGACAGAAAAATAGAGAAAAAGGGATTACACCATGGTTGTGCCCCATTGGAGGGGTACTTTCTCCCTCTCGCACTTTCTCAGTCTCCAAGGGAGACATGTACCCTGTGGAAATAATTTTTTTAAAAGTTACAAGAGTTCAGACTTAGGTATAAATTTTTTAATAAAAAAAAGATAGTAAAATCACTTGCAAAGTCACACACAACCATAAAAAAAAAATGCAGCTGCTATAACACTAAAGGAAATTACCTCTAGGCTTCTATCCAGTACAATCCAATTCTCAGTGACTAAGACAGGGGCCTTGAAAATAAGAGGCAATAATGGAAATGCTGACAAACTCATAACTCCCAGTGCTAAAGGAATGGCAAAGACAGACCAGAATAATAATGACACAGTGTGAATTCCCAGTGTTTTTACCTAGCTTTGGCAGTAAGTGACAGAACAGACTTCCATAATGACATTATAATTGAATCACAAATTGTTTATCTAAATACTTTCTGAAAATGGAGAAAATAGCACTATTTTATTTTGGTTAAATTTCCATTTTACTCCCTGCCCCCAAGTCAGAGATTTCCCCGATGGAGCGTTACCCTGCCCTGGTTTGTATACCTGGTATCCACTGAGGTCATATGAAGGGTGGTATAAGAGAGAGCAGATGTGTCTTTGTATATAACATGGCAAACTAAAGACTGAAGACCTGGAGTTCTGGACAATCTCTTTTTCAACTCCCCACTTCCCTAGTTTAGACACAGTTTTTTCTTTGAAGCTCAAGGACATTAGGAAAGGGTGTGGATAGAGTCTCATCTCCATTTATGCTCCCCCCTGACTCTTCCACTGGCAAGATCTCCAAGGGCTCGAAGTGACTCCTCCTCTAGATACCCAAAGCTAACCCAGCAGGTGGGGTTCTGATTGGTTTGAAGGTGCTGTTGCCTTTATTCATTACAGAACCTTCTCTCTTCTTATCTTGCCTTTTTTAGCCTAAAGGACAAAGAGAGGAATCTTGATTTTCCTCATTAATCTGCTCCAGCTGACAGCCTGTCCAACATCAGAAATTATTTGTGATATAACAATCATATTTTAAAATGTTAACATCTTACTTTATGTACTTTTATGGGTAACAGAAGGGGAATTCAGCTTGAAAAACGTTTTGGCCAACAATCATTCAGACAAAAATGAGGACGAGGGTGAGTGTGAGGAGCAAAATTAAACAGCCTGCTACATCAGGACTCACATGAATTATGCCTGCCAAAGGCCACTAGCTTATCTGTTTTGTAATGACCCAGAACCTCCTACTTCCCCTGTCTCTCCTGGGCTCTTTAGTTGCTCAAGGCTGACTAATGTATGAACTTAGAACTGGTGGACACTCAGAGCCTCAGCTCTTAGAACGGAGGGAACTCAAAGTTCATTTAGCTTCACTGGCTCCACCACATCCCAGGCCGGTTTGGGAGATGGAGAAATAAAGATGGAGAGTGTCATGGGTTGAACTGTGTGCCTCACAAAAGATATATTGAAATGTTAACACCTAGTACCTATGACTGTGGCCTAACCTGGAAATAGGGTCTTTGCAGATGTAATCAAATTTTAGATGGGGTCATTAGGGTGGGCCCAATACCACATGATGACTATTCCAGTAAGAAGAGGAGACAGTGAAACAGAGATCCATGAGGGCAGAACAGCAAGTGACAACAGAGGAACAGACTGCAGTACTACTGAAAGCCAAGCATGGCTGGAAACTACCAGAAGGTAGGAAGTATCAAAGAAGGATTTCTCCCTACAGGCTTTACAGAGAGCTTGGCCATTTGATACTTTGATTTTGGACTTTTGCCCTCCAGAACTGTTGGACAATGATTTCCTATGGTTTGAAGTCACCCAGTTTGTTACTTTATTATGAGAGACCTGAAGAATTACTGTAGAGAGTTTAGACAAACTGTTCGTGACCAGTTTGTCTAGTGATGACGGACATATGACCTTTGTAATCCCCATTCATGAGTTCTGTCCATTGTCCTGGCCTTTATTCTCCTGAAGCATCACATGTAAATCTGAACACACACTCTGTGTGTTTTCTTACATCTTTTGCTCTTTTTCTGAATTTCTATAAAAATCTCTTTCATATAGACTTCTCTTATCTCTCCTCACCATTTTACTTTGAAAAATTTGAAACCTGCAGTTAAGTTGAAAGGATCATTTCATGAATTCTGACATTCCTTTTATTTGATTCATCAATGAATATTTTTAATTTTTGTTTCCCTTTCTTTCTTTCTCTCCCCATACATGTTTACTTTCTTCTTGAATCATTTGAAAGCTGCAGACCTCATGACTTTTCACACTGAAAATAGTTTAGCATATACTACCTAAGAACAAAGGCATTCTTCCCCATGATGATCAAGTTCAAAGAATTTAACATCAATATTACCTAATAAATCGCTATATCCAAATTTCTCCAATGATCTCTTAAATCCCCTTTGTAGATAATTTCCTCTTTCTTCCCACTCCTTCTTCTCTTCTTTCTTTCCCTTCATTGTTGGATCCAGCACCCAATCACCTAGCCATCATGTCACTAGTCACTTTAAATTTGAGGCATTCCCTTACTTGTCTTTCATTTATTGTCTTTCACCACATTGGCATTTTTAAAAAAAAGCTACAGGGTGCAATGCCCTTGCCAGAGACAGACAGAGACAGAGAGAGAAGGGGAGAAAGCACTCTCCATGGGTTGTGGTCACATTGCAGTGCCTTCTCCTCCGCTTCTCCCTCCTTTTCGGATTTTGAACATGTGTGCACATGTGCCCAGCATGTTTCTTGAACAGCACAGCCAACCATGTGGGATCCAAGTCCCTTAACCACCAGGCCCTAGGTTGACCCACAAGGTCATTTTTGAAGGGTATAAGCCAGGTGCCCTATATGATGCCCCACAATCTGAATTTGTCTGCTTGTGCCCTCATAATGAGATTCAGGTCAGACTTACTTGGGTAAGATTTTTGTCTAGGTGATGCTGTGTACTTCCCATTGCCTCTCACTGGCAGAATACAATGTCAGTCAATAATCAATACTATTGATGTTAGATTCATTGGTTATGATTGTGTATGCCAGACCTAACCATTGTAAATGTACTTTCCATCCTATGATTTTTAATGAATAATCTGTGTGAGGGGGTATTTGAGAGAAAACTTCTCCTTAACTACTCAACACAGTATATCCAGAGTTAAAAGCAAATGTTGACTTGATATTAGGTATCACTCATTCCACAGCTGAAATGCAACACCTAACACGCCCTTTACACTTACCACATGTTTTTTTATAAAGGGTGGAGGAGGTGGTTAAGGGTAAAACTAACCTTCTTCCTTTATAAACCACTCATGTAAAAAAATCTGAGGGTTATTGTCATGGCCTTACCAGCACATTCAATATTGTTCAAGTTTTGGTTTCATCCAAGCTTTCTTACCTGTATTAAAATTTGTGTAGAAACCTAAGAAGGCATACCAAAAAAGTTAAGTCTATTGAAGAGAAAAATTCTAAGTAGGTAAACCAAATGCTTAAAGCACAAAATGACATTAGGTCAATCAAAGGTTGGCTTCTCAGCATGTCAAGGCTGAAGTAAGACAGAAAACATAGAGCTTATTCTATTAAACTTGCAGCAGAGTAGTGTTTTCCTTGCTGGCTACCACAAAGGACACGAACTTGAGAAAGTGGGACAGAAATAGATCTCCAAAGCCACGTCAATCATTTCTGAGAAGCCAAAAATATTCTCTGCTTTAATTGGAAGTTACTGCCTTGGTAGTCAGTGTAACAATGCTGAAAGCTCACACCTACATCTCTGAGTGGCGTAGGCTGTGCACAGTGCACCAGGGCCACAATCAGGGCATTCCGATGCCATGAGGCAGCTAGGTCTGCTGTGGGATTCCTGTGGAATTTGTTTTGTATCATTTTCCCAACTGAGTTGCAAGGTCTGGGAGAACATGAATTTTGTCCTTTTTTATCTCTAGTGTCTAGAATTTGGCACACACTGGGTATACAATAATTGTGAATTGAATGAATTAATGATGCAAACGAGTACTCAACATTACATCGATTCAACATTTTTTTTTCCTTTTTGATTGCCAGCATGTGTGTGTGCTTTTGAGGAGGGGATGGAGGAGAAAGACATCCCCACCCCATCCCTACACATCCTCCACCACCAATGAGATATGGCCACTTTTCAGTTCTCTTTACTCCATTTTCCCATCTAATCAGGAATTTGGGCATGCACACACACACATATGGGCCTAGTATGTTTTTCAGGCCAAGCCACTAGGGCTGGAATTTGAACCTGCGGTTGGCCATGTGGGATCTAGTTCCTTTTAGCACTGAGCCATAGGTCTGGCCCAACATATCCCTGGACTTCCTAAGTAAGAGATATAACCTACTGACTCCTCCATCCTGTTTAATTTAATTACAAAATTTATTTCTTGAGAGTCAAAAAGAGAATAAGGAAGCCTTCTTCTTTCTGTCAACAGCTTAGCTAGTCATTTCAGGATAGAAGTCTTTAATACATCCCTGTATGCCAGATGAGGTCAAGACTGCATCTCTATGCCATGTTTCTCTCTCTCTCTCTCTCTCTCTCTCTCTCTCTCTCCTGCAAAGCAGGAACCAGGAAGGACTCACTTGTAATTATTGGTGAGGTCATCTCCTTCTAGTATTTCCATCACAAGTCACTAAAGGTCATGGGGAGAGGAAAGTCCAAAGACTATTGATAGATATATACTTTGCTTACATACCTAACATCAGTTCTCTACATGATCTTGTCTAGAAATAATGTGATATCAAATTTTGGATAATTTGCATAAATATATGACAGGCAGCCAAAATAAATGATCTGCCCTTTACACATCAGCACATTTTTTTGTTCATGTGTAGATGCTTTAGTTTCAAGGAATGTGAAAGAATTAAGTTGTCCTTGTGAATTAGGACCCTTCGGACTCAAAGATGGTAGGTGAGGGGAAATAGAAGAGAGGTACTCCTCTCAGAAAGAAATAGCAATAATACAAATGAAATTGTAAGAAGCATAGTAGTTTGTGCTTACTGCATGTTCATTACTTCATTTGCAAGAGCTCTATGAAGTAAGAACTATTATCTCCCTTGTATAGAGCAGAAAACTGAGGCTTAGCCAGACTGTGACTTGACAGAAATAAGGAGTGGAACAAGGATGAAACTAGAGCATGTCTGACCCCAAAGTCCTCTTGCTTTACTATACACAGGGAATGTGTCCAAGTGCATGGTAGAGATGAAAGCCTGTTTACAACTGTTGTCTGGCAAGGTTTCAAGGAAATCTTTGATAATTTCTTAAAAGTGCTTATGTTGGAAGAAACTCAGGGCAGATATGTTTCTATAAGATCACCACCTCATAGTTGAAAACAGAGGAATTGCTATACTCTTCTTAAACATCTTTCTGATATTAAGCCCTTTCATCGTCTTTGTGGTTCTCCTTGGATCCTTCTTCAGAGATGACACATTCTCTAAAGTTGTGGATACAGCTTAAGTTCGGAGAGGCATCCACATACAAAAAGATGAAGAGCTTTGCTATGTAGATGAGTTGAAGAGACAATGGGCACAACCTTCAGCATGGCCCAGTTGAAATTCTATTACTGTTCATTTGCTTAGATACACAGATCCAATAGCTTATTCTTTCTCTCGTCCACTGCAAAAAATTAGTGGGAAAAAGCCCATTATGTACAAAGGTTCTTTTTATTTTTTAATCTATACCTAGAACTAAGCAGGAGGTTTACATTTGTCAAGCTTTACTTTATCTAAACTGTATAAGGTTTTATGGTGGGAAAATCCTTCCAAAACCAGTTTCTACGTTGGCAACAGCCACCTTCCATGGGTGCGGTTCACATTCTTTACCATTGCAAGCACAAGTTTTCTTTTTTGCCAGTCACCTTCCTTCCATATTCCCCCAAGCAAACACAAGAAAAACATCGAAAACCAGTTGTAAAGGCCCAGCCTGGAGGTGCAGTTGGTAGCAAACTGAACTGTAGTTCTGGAAGCCACATGGCTAACTCATGACCAATCCACATCCTACTGCAGGTTTAGATACCAGGTTGGCCTGAAAACATGCATGTGCCCAGAATCTGATGAGCTGGAAGGCTGGGGAAGGGGGATAGTGGCATGCTGAGATCCTGTTACAGATGCGTCTTTCTGTCTGTCTCTCTTATTTGCGCATGCATACTATCATGGATAAAATAAATATGCCTTTCTGGAAAAAGTTGTAAAAAGGAAGCATTCATTTTCTTTCTCACAAAGTAATTCTCCCCTCATGCAGATGTGGCTAAACTTCTGACAGGCAAATAGCAGGGATTCCTTTTTACAGGAGTGTGTTTCTCTCTTCCAACCCATACCAAGACTCCCAACCTTTTGGATTTCAAAGACCAATAAATGAACAAATATATGAAAATGCAGACTGATGTATGGTTGCCAAGTTTCGCTTTGTAATTAAACAGATTACATAATATATTATTATCACAAATGTATGACTTTATAAAATACAACAAAACATATGAAAGTGAACATAATTTTAAGCTGAAGATTTCTTAAAATCATAAAGTTACCTTATAAAATTAAAAAATCATTACCTCACCCCCCCCCAATTATGCCACAAGTCAGTGAAAATTACATTATCCTGGGACCCACATTTGGAGACCACTGACTGAACAGTGAGTTCTTGACTTCTATCCCCTCTACTACCAGGCAGACATAATCCCCTTCTCTTTTCTCCTCAAGCATTTTATGAATACTTGCTATGATCACATATTTTCATAATCATTCCTGTTAATGTTTATTTTCAGCTACACCACAAATTTTTTGGTTTTTAAGGTTTTTGCTTCAGGGCACATATGTTCACGAAAGACACAGTGAGAGGGAAAGTGAGAAATCACCCCCCAGCAGGGATGGCCATCTCATAATCTCTTCTCCTCCAGGGACTTTGGATGCATACACATACACGCCTGGTGTGATTTTCAGAACACCAGTTCTGGGACTCAAACCACCGTTGGCCATGTGGGAGTCCAGCACCTTATCATTATGCCATCCAGTGGCCCCCTACACTGCAAGTTTTTAAAGAGACAAAAATTGTGTCTATTCTTTTCTTCTTTGGCAGAGCATAGTACAAAGCCTAGAACACAGTAAACACTCTAAATATGCTTATCGAGTTAATTTGTTTGTCAGTAAGTCAAATGTAAAGAGAAGGTTCTCTCTCTAGACAAAACTGATCGCCTTATTTGCAAACTGTCCTACCACAACAGGCCAGGAGGGAAGTCCCAGAGATGTAAAGAAAGTTCAAAGAAAATTAGAATTGCCACAGACCCACAGCAATGCCTGGCAAATTTAAATTGGAAGTCAATTTAATTAGCAAACACCATTGTTCAGAAAAATAACCTAGGTTAAGAAAATGGTTTGAGTTGCATTTAAACATTAATAGTGGGGACCAGCAGATGGCATAATGGTTAAATCACTGGACTCCCATGTATTCAACTGCAGTGCAAGTCCCAGACCTGGTGGCTTAAAACTCACGCGGGGCCATATGTGCATGTGTGACCAAATCCCAAGAAGTGACTGGATGAGAAGGGAATTAGCATGGCCATCCCCCTAGGGGATGTTTTCTTGCTTTCTGTCTCTCTGTCTCTCTGGCGAATGTACTTGCCTAAAGCAAAAATCTTTTAAGGAAAAAAAAAATTAATAGTGACATCAGTTTATATATATTTCAAATGCAAATGGAATCTCCAGATGCAAAATAAGACTAAAACTCATCGAATGGTAAGGAACAACCACCAGCAAATGAGATCCTCCGTGTTCATTTATCCAGGTTGTTTATTGGTGAGTCATGCATTTGTGGTCTGAACACTGAACACTGAGCCAGCAGTTCCCTGAAACCAGGAAAACAACATGTTCTAATTTATTTCCCTGACAAAATCTGGCTACAGTTCAGCAATGCAGTAAAAATATGTTCCATAAAATTATATTCATGGTTTTTTCATTATACTGACAATTTCTCCTTATGAAGAATGAGATTACCAAAACCTTTTATCTTTTATATACATACATTTCTTATGAGCATAAAAAGTACAAGGAATTAAACTGATAATAGTTTCTTGTACTACCAAATTCAAAGAATATAAACAAGTAGTGTTATGTTAGCTGTTACTTTAACTCCTTGGTGTCCAAATGTTCACTTGTTCAGTGTTGGCTTATGGTTCAAATTTGGATTTTTCTTTAATAGTGACAAAATAGAGTTGTGAGGCTACACGAAGTGTTACAGATAAAACTGAAGCAGCAATGGCAAATGTAAGCAGGATCAGAGAAAGGAAACTAGGAACCCAAAGTATCACCACTTACTGGTGCTTATTCTCCTAGCTGTGGAGATGAAAGGAATGGATGCAGCTCTGGGGACCAGGCCTGAGCATGTTTGGGGTACAGCACTTTCATAAAGGCAGCGTCATGCAGACTCAGCTACGTTATTTTCTCACCATGGCTGGCAGCCTCCACAATGGCCCCCGATGATCTCTGCCACTGGAATTTGTACTCTGTGGAATCCCCTCCCAAATTGTACCAGTATTGGCTCACGCAACCAATAGAAAACTGCAGAATTGATTGTACGTCACTTCCAAGATTATTATAAAAGATGCAGCTTGTCTTGGTCTCTCTCTCTCTGCCTCACTCAGATTACTCTGGGCAAAGCCAGCTGTTGTGAGCAGTTGTATAGAAAGGCCCACATGGCAAGGATCAGAAATATCCTGCCAACAGCCATGGGAGTGAGCTGGAAGTACATTCCCCAGCCCCAGTCCAGCTCCCCGTGACTGCAGCCTGGGCTGACAGCCTCTCTGCCACCTCATGGGACTTTAAACTAGAACCATCCACCTAAGCTGCTCCAAGATTCCTGACCTCAGAAACTGAGTGAGAGCGAGATAATAAATGTCTATTGTTTTTAGTTCATTTGTGGCGGGTGGGTGTGTGTGATTTGTTACCAAGCAATGGATAATATTCCCCCTGTGATCTTGGGCAGGTTAGATAAATTAATTGAGCCTGTGCTTCCTTATCTTTAAAAGTAAAATCAATAGAATATATAGAAATACATATAATACTTACACTCCTCGTTCCGCAATACATTTAGGAGTACTTTCAGGGATACATAAAATACAAGACAGCATAAATGAAAAGAGAAGGGAGGACAGAAAAACAAGGGTGTGGATATAAAACAGGAACAGGAAAAAGTTTTTAAAAAACTCCTGTCACACATCTGTTAGTGGGCCACAATCCTGGCTCTGAAACTTTGAGTAACTCCTACTTCCTCCTCTATCACCTTCACAAAGAGAGACACAGTCAGGTATTTATTCAGTTCAAAGTACAAAAATGAATAAAAGAAAATCAATTTCTTTCAAAGACATCTAATTACCTTAGCATACTAACATGGATGGGAATTTATCTTGAATGCTGCTCTAAACCAGGCACTGTGTAAAGTACAAGCTGGTGCCATCACGCTCACAGGTAATTTGATGAAATGAGATGAGGTGTACGAAGTGTCTCAAATGGAGCAGGCCCTAATGGGCTTCCATACTGTAGTGCCTACTGGGACTATGACTATTCAGCATCAGATTTTGCAAGCACTGCAGCTCATCTCTAAAAAAAATGTGCCCTTCCTAGACTATTGCTCTTAACTTCTATCCTCGTGTATATTAAAAACCGCCCAGTTTTAGCTATGAGCTATGAACTTAATGGAAACAGTTTTAGAAAATCCAAAATATTCTGAATATTTGTCTAAATTACTTCCATCTCACTAAGAAAGAAACTCAATGGACATCCATCTTCTTGGTCACCTACATGCAAAGCTTGGGGCCTACTGGTACTCTCTCCTTTTTCCTCTTTCTAATTTACCTCTCCACCCAATCATGACATTTTTAGTAATATCTCTTCCCATCTGTTCTCTTTTTTTATGTCCTTCCTGCCAATGTCTAGTTCTGAGTTTTAAATCTTTACTCCGCTATTTAGGCAATAGTCCTCAGCTATCCCCAACCGAGCCATGGAGTATATCATTGTTAGATCCCTTGTCTCTTCTTTCGTCATGATTCAATCAAGTGTCAATCTGGGTTCCAATGACAGGATGAGAAAGTCCAACATTCTTGAAATGAAAGATCTTCAAGAATCAAGACCCAGCCTTCTGCCCCAACTCTAACTCCCACCCTTCACCCACCACAGCTCCTTCACTTGGATTTGTTCCCTCTCTTCTCTGGGTCTTCCTACACTGTAATTCCCACCTAGCATGAATCATCACCACCCTTGTTCTGAATCTCAATCCCCTTCTCTAAACTAGCTGAGATAAAGAAGTCTCAGGGTTGGAAGAACTCTTAACAGCCACTCTGTCTAACCCTCAACCTCATCCACTCACTCAGCCAATATTTACTTGCTATTTCCTATGCCACGTTAAAAATAAATACAATTGGTTCAGCACAGAAAGAGGTCACAATTTATAAAGGGGACTGGTAGGCAAATAATTACAATTCAAGTACAGTGTTGAAGAAACAAAGTACTTTAGAAGCACGTTTTTCATTAATCATTGTCTAGCTCCTATTTGAATACCTTCAATAACAGGAAACTTATTATCTCAAGGGGTACCTCATACCATCTTTAGAAAACTAAAACCACATAAATTTGTCTAACTTCTCACACTTTAGTTTTTCAAACTCCAGAGTTTTCAAAGACAAATCATTCTTGCATAGTTGCCATTACAGTATCTGAAGATCACACCCGACTGTCCTTAAACTTCTCCTGTGTTCTGATTCTAGACTCTTCACCTCAATGGCAGAACTCCTTTGGCTACCCTGCAGAGTTTTTGACCTTCAAAGTTTGGTGGGGATTCACCAAGGCATAAAATGGAAGGAGGCTATCACCTCTTTTGTTAAAATTTATTTGTCCTTTAGGGAGGGAATGGGGCACTCATTATATTGCTGTTTATAGACAATCAACATTTCTAGTGATTTTTTTTTTCTTCTGTCTCATGGGATTGATCCTCCAAAAATCTGCAGCACAAATTTGAATGGCTCATGCTGGGACTTGTTGCATGCTGGCTTATCATATCAGTTAATGTTTTTGTGTATTGTAATATTTAAGCTCTCTACCTAAACATTAGGATTCTTAAGGATAAAGTCATTTTTATTATTTATATTTTTTCATTAATAAGTATATAAATGAATAATGAGGGTTAAGAAGGAAAAGTGCTATAGTATATGGAGCAATCCTCCTCCATTAAAAAAAGGGGTAATGAGGGGACACATGGAATTAAGGTTGCTAATCAGCTGGAAACCTTAAAACAGGAGATTATCCTAGATTATCACTGTGGGCTCAATGTAATCACAAGGGTCTTCTTAAAAATGAAGGCAAGCCCAGCAGGGTGGTGGAAGCAGTAGGGTGCTGCTCTGCAAGGCTGGGGCCCCACAGGAGGTCCAGTTTTGGATCCTGAACCATCCTGAACAGTCCAGGTTGGTGTGATACTTTTAACCTTTGCTGAGAAACTGTGGCAGGGGATTACAATGACAAGACCCTGTCAAAAATACCTATGTTTCCCTTTCTCTCTTCCCAGTCCCCTTGTTTAAAAAATAAAATACAGAAGAGAAAGTGGGAGTCAGAGTGTCATTTGAAGATGCTCTTCTGCTGGCTCTGAAGCTAAAGAAAGGAGCCATACACCAAAGACAACAACAGGCAGCTTCTCAAAGCTGAAAAAGTAAAACAAAACAAAACAAAACAAAAAAAGCAACAAACCAACAACAACAACAACAAAACTGGATTCTCTCCTGGGCCTCCAGAAGGGTACAAAGCCTTACTTTTATCTCAGTGAAACCTGTTTCAGATATCTGACCTCCAGAGCTGAGAGATAATATATGTGTGTGGTTGAAGCCACTGAATTTGTGTTATTCATTACAGTAGTAGCAGGGAACTAATTTAAGTGCTAATTTTTGATGTTATTTTTCAGACATGATTTGACACTTAGAGCCCATTGTTTTTTTGTTGTTGTTCTTTATGGGTATTTTTTTTTTTTTTTGGAGAGGTTTTTACTATAGGGTGCGCACGCTCGCCAGACAGACAGTGAGACAGAGAGACAGAAAGTGAGAAATCAGCCACCAGGGGGGATGGTCACACCGCAATCCCTTCTCCACCATTCTCCTCTCGGGATCTTGGGCATGCATGCACATGAGCCCAATGTGAGATTTAAACCACTGGGTCCGGGACACAAACCACAGTTGACTACATGGGAGTTCAGCGACATAGCCATTACACTAACTGCTGGTCCCAGAGCCCATTGTTTCTGACAAAAATTGGATAAAGAATTCAATACCTATTGGGATGAGCAATTGGCATAATGGCTATGACACTGGACTCCCATGTAGTCGAACATGTTCCAAGTCCCCGACCTGGTGGCTTAACTCATGCTGGGTGCGTGTGCATGCGTGCCCAAGATCCCAAGAGGACAATGGAGGAGAAGGGATTGTGGTGTGGCCCTCCTCCCTGGAAGGTGATTTCTCACTTTCTGTCTCTCTGTCTCTTTCTGGTAAGCGTATGCACCCTATTGCAAAAACAGCTCCAAAAAAAAAATTAATACTCATTATTAACATTTATCTTTCTCTTCTTTAATGTAATACTCTACAGGTTCATCTAATCAGTGCAAAAGACAGGATTTCATCTTTTATTTATTTTTTTTTTAGAGAGATTTTTGCTATAGGGCATGTGCGCTCACCAGAGAAACAGAGAAAGATAGACAGACAAAAAAAGTGAGAAACCACCTCCTCCCCTAGGGGGGATGGTCATGCTGCAATCCCTTCTCCTCTATCTCAGGATCTCAGGATTTTTGGCATGCATGCACATGTGCCTGGCATGAGTTTTAAGCAGCCAGGTCTGGGACTCAAACCACCAGTCTACTATGTGGGAGGCCAGCAACATAACCATTACACCATTTGCTGGTCCTGATTTCATCCTTTTTTAAAGTTGAATTGTGTTCCATTGTGTCTATACAAAAGGACTTCAAAAAGTCTATAGAAAAATGGAATTAAAGTATGAGTTTATTTTGGCGAAAAAAAAATTGAAATCCATGCATAGTTTTTTCATAAAACATATTTTCCCATGAACTTTGTGAAGACCTTCTGTATCCCACATTTTCTTTATCCATTCATCCATTGATAGACACTTAGATTAACTCCATATCTTATTATGAATGTACAAATATTTATAGTACATGATTTCTGAGAAAAATAGTGGGTTGTCAGAAAAGTCGTAACACATTTTTGCATAGAGAAACAGAAAAAAAATACATCATGACTTTCCCAATGACACAATATATTCTTAAAAAGTTACAATTGGTTCTCTTGAAAAACCATGACCAAATCCTGAAGCACTCTGATAAGAGTGGCTATTGGCTAGTGATGCGCTTAGCTGTGCAAAATGTATTGCTGGTACAGACACAATAAGCATGGGCAGAAATTCTGCAGCTATAAGGGTAATTTGCCCTTAAATCCATAATAAAAATGTGAAAACTTCCTTAGTTCTCACAGAGTTGTAATTAATTGAATCCTAACTCTAACATAAGCCCTTTTGAAAACTTAAGGGATAAAAGGTGACACGTTATTTATTCATGTACTATTCTCCAAACATTCACCTGTTGCAACATGTCACTCTTTCTTCCATTAAAATGAGTTTATTTATTCATTACCGAGCCCCTTTTGGGTGTACTGGTCACAGCACAGCACTTTACAGTGCACTGGGGTAAATGGTTCTATAGCTTCTGACTTAGGTGATCCTGGGACAAGCTAAACTCCTTGAGACTTAGTCTATTCTCCTGTAAAATGGACAGAGGGACAATATCTATCTCATGAGACGATGCAATTAGAAGAGACGGTGATTAAAGGAAGTACCCACTATGTTTAGCTCCATGTCAGCCATTGGGTATATATTGGTGCATAAAAGAAATATAGTCTCTGCCCTTGAGAAGCTTATATTATGGTAGTTAAGCAGGGAACTCTAACTTTTATGAGTATAGCTTCAGGGGCTCGCAGGTATTATAGAGGTTAAGGTGTTAGATTGTACATGGTCAGCTGTACAGTTTGAGTCCTAGACCCAGGGGCTTGAAAATCACACCTGGCTGGGGCCAGCAGATGGTGTAATGGTTACATCGCTGGACTCCTACATGGCCGGTGGCTTGAAACTCACTCTGGGCATGTGTGTGTGCATGCCTGAAATCCTGGGAAGAGAAGGGATTGCAGTTGGTCATCCCCCCTCAGGGGTGATTTCTTGCTTTCTGTCTCTCTGGCAAGCACACATGCTCTATAGCAAAAAAAATCTAAAAAAAAAAAAAATCACACCAGGCATGAGTGCATGCCTGCATGCTCTGAATCCAAAGAGACTGGAAAAGGGACTGTGACATGGCCATACGCCCCGGGGTGTGATTTCTCACTCCTTCTCTCTCTCTTTTCTCTCTGGAGCGTTGACATGCCATATAGGAAATAAAACAAACAAGCAAAGTATAGCTGGAAATCAGCAGCAACTATTTTTTGAGGTCATCACTTGGGGAAATCTGTATAAGTCTGCAAATTGGTAGAACCTGTTTCAGAGGTGTCCATGACCTGGTCCCTATTGCAAAATGTGCTCTAGACACACTCCAAGGTCTTAGCTCCTCTGTAGCCCTTCCTCCACTTTATATTCTCTATAGTTTAGGACATCCATCGACAGAATAATTACACTGAGTGAAAAATTAGTCTTACTGGTTCATCTGATGGTTGGACAATACGCAGCTCCCCTTCATGGCTTCCTCTCACTCATGCATATCATCCTTAATATTTGAAGAGCCTCAGTCAGAAGCATTTTTGAAGAGTGCCTGCATAAGGTCCACAGACATGTAATCCTCTAGATAAAAGCACCTGAACCTCAGTAGTTACTCAACTTTAGATACCTACTTTTTATATTTTTGGTCATGTTCAATTAAAGCAAAGAAACTCCCTGCTTGCTAGTCAAAACGTATGTCATTTGCAAGAGAATAAAGCTTTTTCCCCCCTTGAACATTCTATTGCCTCTTGAATTCTGATGAGAATGTATTCCTTTTCAAATACTAAATGAGACAGATATGAACGCACTTAGAACAGCCTCTGGTCCAAAGGAGAGGAACCACAATACATCTTATGTTTCTTTCATGTAGGTGATTTGTCAATCCCATTGCCTAGCTTGAAATAACTTAATTTCAAAGACGCAACTCTCAGCACTGAAATGGGAATAAAACAGGTACTGTTCATTGGTTACTTAGCAATTGCTTGCTGATTTCCTAGCTAAGACCTGTAGAGAAACAGGAGCTAAAGAAAAGTGTGGCCAATCAGCCTTTCTCCCCTTTAAATCCTAATTTTATTTATTTATTTATTGAGAGGTTTTTGCTATAGGACACATGAGCTCACCAGAAAGAGAGATAGAAAGCGAGAAATCACCCCCCAGGGGGATGACCATACTGCAATCCCTTCTCCTCCATTCTCCTCTAGGGATCTTGGGCACGCATGCACATGTGCCCGGCGTGAGATTAAGCCACCGGGTGTGGGATTCGAATGCAGTCGGCTACATGGGAGTCCAGCGACATAGACATTATGCCAACTGCTGGTCCCCTGAGTGCTGATTTTGGCTAAGGCCATCGTCAGTCAGTAACCATCAAGCTGACAACACCTCAGACCCACATGTAGGTCTATTTTAAGATTTTTGGCTGACACCACAGAGACTTCTGGACCATCTCTTTGTTGCCAGAGCTAACCTCCAGTACCCCCTCGTATCTCAATCCACAAAACCACCAGGCCAATCTGGTCAAGCATTTGCTTATTTCCATATCTTCCAGGGTAAGAGAATGACTAAATGTTAAGGGTCACATTCAGGAACTGTCTGCATTTTTGCTATCATAGAAAGCATTTATTTAGACAGAATGAGTTTGTTTTCTTTGTACCATCCTATTTTTAAACCCTCTTCTTCTCTCCTTGCCTGCCCTTGTCTACAATTCTGGGGTTGTTTCAGTGCAACCTTTCAATATCTTCCAATGTCAAAGTATCAACAGGTGTTCTGGTGGCTAAAACAGTCTGTAGGGTCAGAGTAGCAAAGCAAGGACCTGCCTTGGCCCTGACCAAATGGCCATGTGATAACAGACAGCACTTTGAAGCAAGCATATTGAGTGGCCAAATGGAGCTCCATTTAGAAAGAATAAAGTCATGCCAGAGGGGAGTAAAGGTTGAGATATGAATCTCCTCCAGTGAAACCAGCAGTACATCTACAAATAAACTGACAATAATATACTGATCATTGAATCATATAATTTTGCAATTAGAGAACAGAACTTAACATCTCTAAATGAGATTATTTCAAAGCCATCACTTTGGGGAGGCTTTCTTCAGATTCCAGAAATATCTTGGCATTCAATACTTATGACAAATTCTCTCAACTACATTTAGTGGTGGCAAATACCAGTTTTTTGAGAGTGGGTGTTATTTTCAGAAATAGCCAGGTTATTCAGAACTAAGAACAGGATGGAAAAAACAAAACTATTCTGGTACAAAAGAAAAGTGCTGGTTATAGTAAAAACAAACTGGAGTTTCCTGTGCAGACATAAAAACAATTTGAAAAGGAATTTTAAAATTATTTTTAAAGATTTATTTATTTATTGCCATAGGGCACATGCACTCACCAGAGAGACAGTGATATGGAAAAGTGAGAAATCACCCCCTCCTCCAAGAGGGGAATGACCACAATGCAACCCCTTCTCCTCTGGAATTTTGGGCATGCACATATATGCACCCAGTATATGTTTAATGCCAAGGGTCCAGGTCTCAAATCATGGTCAGTCATGTGGGAGTCCAGTGCCTTACCCACCATGTCGCCTGCTGGCCCCAAATAGGAAATTTTAAAAGTGCTCTGCAGAGGGGCGAGTAGGTGGTGTGATAGTTAAGGTGATGGACTCCCACATGGCCAACTGCAGTTCGAGTCCTGGATCTGGTGGTTTGTTTTCTCATTTTCTCCCTCTGTCGCTCTCTGGTGAGTGCATACACTCTGTAGCAAATTTAAAAATAATAATAATAATGATAACTAAAATTAAATAAACAATTCTTTTTCTTAAAAGTATTGCTCTGCAGAATGGCAGTGTCAGTGTGGAATAAGGGTATATGTTACCAATATAACAACTTTGAAGAGATCGTTTGGTATGAATGTATATGAATGAACATATAGATTCTGGAGTCCCATTAGTCTATTTTACAACTCTTATGGAAGTTATAGGCTACAGAAAAGTGTAGAAAAACTTCATTCTGCTTCCTCATGCAGAAACTCTATTTTTGTTTTAGAGAGAGAGATTTTTGTTATAGAGTGTGTGTGCTAGCTAGAGAGACAGTGAGACAGAAAGTGAGAAATCACCCCTAGGGGGGATGGCCACGCACACACATGCACCCATCGAGTTTTAAGCTGCCAGGTCCAGGACTCAAACTGCAGTCGACTGTGTGGAAGTTCAACAACATATCCATTATGGCATCTACTGGTCCCCTCATGCAAACTCTTAAAAACCCATTCCTAGCTTCAGTTAATGGTCTCTGTGCCTGAAAAGTAGCAGCTAAGAGGCAGTGACACTATGCACACAAATTGCTTTAAACTGATAGCTTAAGGTTCTAAGACTCTCCAATCTATTAGTAACATACTAGAACTTAACAACAGAACAGATTGTACTGGGGTCCTGAGTCTTCTATTTTCTAGAAGTCCTTGATCTAAAACACTGATCTGGAGATATCTATATTACTCACAAGAGCTAATATTTATATAGCAGTTACTATGTACCATGTATTTTCTTAGCAAGTTATATAAATGAACTCACTTAATAGAGTCCTGTGAGTTATTTCCATTTTCATTTTTACATGATAGAACTGAGGCATAGAAGGTGCCCAAGACCACATAATCTGAGACTGGAACTCAGACAGCATAGTTTGAGCTATACCCTTAATCACTACGCTATACCATCTTTACTACCTCTATGAGACGAGAGAAAACCAGATTATTTAACTAGACATTTAATAGCAAAAAGGATAATAAAGAGTATTTACACGGGAAGCTTATGTGAGACGCAAAGTGGAGAGGGTGGAGTGAAGCAAATGGATCCATGTAAAGTGGGATGAAGGGCAGACTAGCCAGAGTTCCCTGGGCAGCCTGGGAATGAGCGAAAAGGTTCTTCCCTAATTTAGAGAATAGAAGAGACAGTTTGAAAAACTCAGGAGTCATGAAGAAACAGTTTGAGTATATTGATTTTTCTTTATTATGTAAGAATCAGGTAATTCCGGATTAATAAAAAATATAATTCCACAGCACTGTTAACATTTTTTATATTTAGTTTGCATTACTTTGTGAACTTTATTGGCTAGTAGGCAGATATTTGTAATATATCAAAGTAACTCACTGGTTAACACTACTCTGGATAAATGTAATTATCTACTTGATATCTTCAAGGAAGCTTTTGGAGACCACTGTCCCATAAAGATGGGCTATGTATGGATGGAGGGTAATTGAAGAGCCTCGATATCTCTTGTTCATTCACATCCAATGCCAGCACCATCCTAAGCCAAACCTCATCTCACAGATGCATTAAGTCAGCTGAAGGTGGAATTCGATTTATCGCTGGGAAAACCTTTTTTTTTTTTTTTTTGGAGAGGTTTTGGCTACAGGGTGCATGTGCTCGACAGACAGAGACAGAGAGACAGAAAGCAAGAAATCCCCCTCCCGGGGGGATGGACACACTGCAATCCCTTCTCCTCCATTCTCCTCTCGGGATCATGGGCACGCATGCACACGCGCCCGGCGTGAGTTTAAGCCACGGGGTCCGGGACTTGAACCTCGGTCGACTACGTGGGAGTCCAGCGACATAGCCATTACACTAACTGCTGGTCCCCCTCGCTGGGAAAAACTTTGATAAAGGTGTTCTAACCCCACATCCAGTGCTTGTCCCACTTCTGTGGACTGCATTCTACCCCTTTCCCTTGTAACTATTCAGGAAAAACGAGACAATACTTACTTGAGAGCCCTTAAAAAAGTGTGACCACATACCTATTCTACAGGGGAAAGGATTCCTCTATCACAACTTCTTGCTGCTGTATGGGCCAACTTGTTTTCCCTAGGATCTGAGAGGTGTCCAGAAAACCTCACAAGACATCATCCAGGTTACTGTTCCTAAATTTGCAGCGTTATCAAATGAATGAAGCAACACCTCTCGAAGTTCTTAGCTATAGTTTACGTTCCAGTCTGGGGTTGCAGAGAATTGGTTTCTAGTTGGCCTGGGAGCAGCTTCCGCAGGCTACTCTGGGAAGCCTGCACCCACGAGCGAGCGCGGGGGAGGCTTTGCCGCCAGTCCCCCACTGAGGTGTCAAGGATTCGCGGAAGCCCTCGCGGCGGGGGAGTACCCCGGCCTGGGAACCGCGCCCGAGGATGCTAGGGCCGTCCTAGGCGCTACCTCCCTCCCGGGCCCGTCGCCAAACTCGTCCACACCACCCAGCCCCGCGGATCAAGGCGCCCATATTCAGCGGGGCCCCACCTTCCACCCGCTAAAGGGCACGGTCACGTGAGACGGGCCAATGGAACCAATGGGCGGCTCGTGCCGAATGGAAGGGATCGTCTGACCCCCGTGACGTCACAAAGCTGGCGGGGAGCGCGCTCCTCTTCCGCCCCCGCCCCCTGGCGGTGGCCCGC
>NW_006198305.1:692216-714496 GCF_000334495.1 Tupaia belangeri chinensis
GCCAGGTGTGCGGGTGTGCGTTGGGGCTGCTGGACCGTCGTGGAGACGCTGGGGGCCGCCGCGGGCTGGGGGTGGGAGGCGGGGCCCGCACGCTGCCTTTGGGGTCCGCAAGGCCCTGCGCGCCTGCTGTCAGGGTGGGGGGCGCCTTTGGGGACCCGCGGGAGGGTGCGCTCTTGGAAGCTGCTGCTGCGGGTCTGTGCCCTAGACTCCCCCTGTACCCACCCGGGTTCTCTACCCTGGAGCCGGCGCCGCGTGGGGCGGGGCGGGTAGCGGGCGGAGGATGCCGCGCTCTTACGGGCTCTGCGCCCAGCTGGATGGAGGGGCGGGCTCCGGGGCGCGCCTCTGCTCGCGTTTGGTCTGCCGCCGCCTGGGGCTGTAACTCTTCCTCTCCGGCTGGGTGGGTTTGTTTGGTTTCCTTCTCCCCACCCCTTTCTCCCTTCTCCATCCTCTTCCCTCCTCCCAGCCCATTCACCGAGCTAGAGCTAGACCTCGCCCCTCCTCCGCACCCGCCTCCCGGCCGCTGCCTCCTCTAATGAGCATCTCTGCCTTGCTTTCAATGGGCCGGTGCTGCTGTCGCTGCTGCTGCCCGCGCGGGTTGTGGATGTTGTCGGCTCCGTGTTGTGATGACAGGAGAATGTGTGTGTGTCCTGGGCCCAGACGAATTGGTAGGTATTCACTTAAGTACCTGCGTTGGGTACTCAGGAAGGATATTGGCCGATTTTGTGTATGGATGGTTTTAGGTGGGTCGGCGTGGAATAGATAGGGAAAACAGACAAAGGTGTCCAGGACAGGGTAGCTTTACTGTCTCAGTGGGTGCAATTTTCAGGCAGAGACAAAGGAAACTAATCAAACAAGTGCAGGGTTGGTGCTTTGTACCTTTTGAAGAAAATTGATTTCTTCATTCATACAGAGATAGCAGAGCTGTGAAATGGCTAAATATTTCCAGAAAAATAGCAGTCTTTATGCAGGGTGTTTCATGGAATTGGATTACATAAACTGGGCTTCAGACACATTTCATGACTAGTAGGGCATTTTTTTATGTACTTCAAAAGCTTTGCAAAGCTAAAGAGCTCCGGAGTAGGTGCAGTAATAGGATTTTCTAATTAATTTGGTCCATGGGTTTATTGATGAAGTGGAATCATTCCTTGGCACCGGCTCTGCCCAACACATCAGTAAGAATGGATGATTCTCTTTCCTGTTTCTGGTTGCAGCGCATCTTTCCTTATTAGTCATTGGTGAAATCAGCCAAATCTGCTTCGGACTGAGATGCTGCATATAATGTGGCTGAGACCGGATCATGGGGTAGGAACTTTTTGGTGAAATTGTGGTTAGGAATAACTTGAAAATTTGGCACTGCTCCAGTTTATCAGCAACTGTACCTTGTTGCTGTTTTCCTTGTCCAGTCAAGCCTTGTACTCCTTTAATTTAGCGAGTTAGTCAGAAGTTTTTATTTCATAGAGAATGTTTTGGTTGTTGAATCATAGGATATTTAGAAAATATAAGTTTTTTCCAATGTTCACTTATTGTTTATGAGACATTTGGAAGCACTTTTTACTTCTAAGGGTATCTGGTCTGTTGGAGAGAATATATCACTGAAGATGGTAGAATGCTTATTAATCACAGTAATCGAAGATGATAGAATGCTTTTTAATCACAGTAATCACAGCAAGGTTTTTATGAATTCCAGCTTCCTTAAGAATTTTGTCTTTTGAAGTCATATTGGGAGTTCTGGGATTGAGATACCATCTCAATCTATATGCTAACATTCTGAATAACTGATATGGGCGATAGAATTCACTCTCTGCTTTGTTGTTTTTAATCTTGAGGACTTTTGCCTTAAAAGAAGGTGTAGCTGAATGTTTGCTTGATGTTTGAATTTAAATCTTATTTTGAGCACTTGCTGCATGAGTCATTAGCTTTTTACTCCAAGATTTCATTCATTTTGCAGTCGACTACAAATGCAGAAATACTGTCCAAACAAAGGAATTTAAGGAAAGTGGAGATTTCCTGGGTTTGTTTTCCTTGATTCAGCATCATATAATCAAACCCAGTTATGCATCTATCAACCTTCCCTCCTACACATTCTAAATGGTTCTTTGAGTTCATCTACATTCCATGTAGACACTCCCCCTACCTTGAAAGTCTTACGTGCTAAAGAAGGACAAATGCAGACATAAAGTTAGGGAAAAAATTACATTTTTATGAAGATTGTGTCTGTTGACATTTTTAATAATAGAAAGTCTTTATTCAAAGTGTAAAGTTGGTGTGCTTTCTTGCGTGCAAACTTAAAAAAGGTAAATGGTTGATATCTGAAAGCCAGTGTCCTATGGCCCAACATGGGAACACATTTCCTGGCTCAGTCATGTATACTTAACCTTTGGATGACTTTCAGGTATTTAGTTTGAAGTGCTGTTACTTATGTGATTAGTCCCGATAGGTTCCTGTTCTTCTGGAATTTCACTTTTTCATTATTGCCCTTCAGGATGTTTATTTAGTTATGCATTCTTATTTCCAAAATTCTAGCCATCATTTTCTAGTGCCTGATTTTGTCTTCGTTTTTGTAAACAAGTCCCTTCCTAGATACTGTAGTTAAAATGATGATATTTCTGCCACTTGTAAAAGAGGTTCTGTAAGGCTGGCTTATGCTGTGCTTATTACAGACCCAAATAAGAATTGATTTTTCAGTGTTTTCTGTGCACTTCCTTCCAATTATTACCTTTCTCAGATTACTCTTCAAAAAAAGATACTTGAAAATAATTTAATATATAGCTAACACTCTATGGCATTTGTAAAATTTTTTCTTAATGGATTAAACCTTGGAAAGGAGTTATTGATACTAAAACTCAAATGGTTTTATATTTCCTTATTCCTTTTTGTTTACTGAATTTATTTATCTAAAGTATTTCTAAAGTCTGTTTCTTAAACAGTCTAAGTGAATACTTTGAAGCAGTATATCAAGAATTCAGGGAAAATATATGTTATTGAGGAAAAATGATTTTTTTCTTGCATAAATTACCTGGGATAATGATATATGTTTATTAAACTCCACATATTGAGTTGTCGGCTAAGTCATAATGTTATTTTTCTATGTTTTTCTGTGCAAAAATGCATGACTTTTCTGACAACCCAGTAGATGTTAAAGCACTAAAACAGTATACTTGCAACTTCAGTGTGGGAAGAAGCATTCTGTAGATTTGTATATATTTGTAGAAAGGCAATATCTTTATTTTAGAGCCACATTTGGCTGAAGTGAATTTGAGGGAAGAGGTGGAGGTCAGATGAAAAGAAGAGGTCAGTGGACCTTAGAAAACTCAAGACTCAAGACAGAGATTAAGCATGGGATATATGTTTATTAAACTCCACATATTGAGTTGTCGGCTAAGTCATAATGTTATTTTTCTATGTTTTTCTGTGCAAAAATGCATGACTTTTCTGACAACCCAGTAAATACCCTGATAATTATTTTTAGTATGATATGATTTTTAAAAATTAATATTTATAATACCATATGTTTGTAATCCAAATCTTGGACTGCTGTTTCTTTATTGTTTTCCCTTTTTTTTGGTCTTTTGTCTAATATAAGAAAAAACATTTTTCCTGAAGTGAATTCCATTTGGATTCCATAGATGAGAATGATGTTTCTGTAGCTTTCTCTTGTGACTGTTAAGCAGGGGACTGTTTATATTACTAACAAAGTTTTAGAGGTATTAGAATCCTTAAACCTTTTTATCATGAACAACGCAGAAAAATTCAGCGATGAATAAGTAAAACCAGTATTTGATTTAAACACCTCATGTCAACAAGCGTAAAAGAATGAATCCTAGAAAAAGATATATATATAAAATAGCATCTGCTTCAATTTGTTTACTTACATTTTAGGAGAGTGAAATCCAAAGAGGTGAGCTGACTTTTCCAGAACTATTTGGCGAGTTGGTGGCAGAACTGTGCCTCTTAGATTGCCAAATTGGTGACATGATCTAGAGAAATAGGATTTGCAAGACCATTCACTGGGGTGCATTAAAAAAAAAATTGGAATTTCTATTTTATTTCATTATGTAGAATTTTTTTTGTATATATTATAGTGAAAATTATACAGTAGTATATGTGTTGCATATATAAGTATATATATGTTGAGGATGCATCTTCACACTTTTGTGATGATACCTATGTGTAATCAAATGCCAACAACTGGCCACAGTTCTAGAAACAAGATCTTGATAAATGGAGACATTCTTCTGAAAAATGAGAGTTTCAAGGCCTTTTTTAAGGATAGAGAAAGAGAAGGGCGATTGGCCAGGTAGAATGCTGCTGCATAGTGTTATATAACCTTCATCTCCTCAGCTTTCTTCAGCTAAATCTATTGTATATTCTGTACGGTTTGTACTGCACAAAGAAATTTGAAGAAAAGAGAAAAATGAGGCTGAATTGCATTTTAGTTTTGACTCCATGAATAATTGATAGTTGTACTTACCAGGATACCCCTGTAGAAATAGTCCATGATATGTGTATAAATAAGCACCACCAAGCACGTGCCGTAGCATGTAGATTCACTTGCTAAATATAAATATAAACAGAAAGCTAGATTAAGTAATCTGAAATATAACCCTTTTCTTTGTGTACATCTGTCTAATTTGCTATCTAGGAATCCCAGTCAGAAGTTCCAGCCTACCGCTGTTTTCTGATGCCATGCCAGGACCAACTCAACTGTTTTTTCCTCTCATCCGTAACTGTGAACTGAGCAGAATCTATGGCACTGCATGTTACTGCCACCACAAACATCTCTGTTGTTCATCACCCTACATTCCTCAGAGTCGCTTGAGATACACGCCTCATCCAGCGTATGCCACCTTTTGTAGGCCAAAGGAGAACTGGTGGCAGTATACCCAAGGAAGGAGATACGCTTCCACGCCACAGAAGTTTTACCTCACTCCTCCACAGGTCAACAGCATCCTTAAAGCTAATGAATACAGTTTCAAAGTGCCAGAATTTGATGGTAAAAATGTCAGTTCTATCCTTGGATTTGACAGCAATCAGCTGCCTGCAAATGCACCCATCGAAGACCGGAGAAGTGCAGCAACCTGCTTGCAGACCAGAGGGATGCTTTTGGGGGTTTTTGATGGCCATGCTGGCTGTGCTTGCTCCCAGGCAGTCAGTGAAAGACTGTTTTATTATATTGCTGTCTCTTTGTTACCCCATGAGACTTTGCTAGAGATTGAAAATGCAGTGGAAAGTGGCCGGGCTCTGCTCCCCATCCTCCAGTGGCACAAGCATCCCAATGATTACTTCAGTAAGGAAGCATCTAAACTGTACTTCAATAGCTTGAGGACTTACTGGCAAGAGCTTATAGACCTCAATACTGGCGAGTCAAGTGATATTGACGTTAAGGAGGCCTTAATTAATGCTTTCAAGAGGCTTGATAATGACATCTCCTTAGAGGCTCAAGTTGGTGATCCTAATTCTTTCCTCAACTACCTGGTGCTTCGTGTGGCATTTTCAGGTGCCACTGCTTGTGTGGCCCATGTGGATGGTGTTGACCTTCATGTGGCCAATACCGGCGATAGCAGAGCCATGCTTGGTGTGCAGGAAGAAGATGGCTCTTGGTCAGCAGTTACACTGTCTAATGACCACAATGCTCAGAATGAAAGAGAACTAGAACGGCTAAAGTTGGAACACCCAAAGAATGAGGCCAAGAGTGTGGTGAAACAGGATCGGCTGCTTGGTTTGCTGATGCCTTTTAGGGCCTTTGGAGATGTAAAGTTCAAATGGAGCATTGACCTTCAAAAGAGAGTGATAGAATCTGGCCCAGACCAGTTGAATGACAATGAATATACCAAGTTTATCCCTCCTAATTATCACACACCTCCTTACCTAACTGCTGAGCCAGAGGTAACTTACCACCGATTAAGGCCACAGGATAAGTTTCTGGTGTTGGCTACTGATGGGTTGTGGGAGACTATGCACAGGCAGGATGTGGTTAGGATTGTGGGTGAGTACCTAACTGGCATGCATCACCAACAGCCCATAGCTGTTGGTGGCTACAAGGTGACTCTGGGACAGATGCATGGTCTCTTAACAGAAAGGAGAGCCAAGATGTCCTCAGTGTTTGAGGATCAGAATGCAGCAACCCATCTCATTCGCCATGCAGTGGGCAACAATGAGTTTGGGGCTGTTGATCACGAACGCCTCTCCAAAATGCTCAGTCTTCCTGAAGAGCTTGCTCGTATGTACAGAGATGACATTACAATCATTGTAGTTCAGTTCAACTCTCACGTCGTGGGGGCATATCAAAACCAGGAGTAGTGAGTAGATCTCAACCTAGCAATCCTCAAAAGAAAGAAATTGAAAGGGCAGATAGATTTTTTAGAAAGATACTAATAAAAACATCCAGTGCTTATTCTAAGCACTTACCCACTTGATAGTCCAGCTAGTCAAATATTCCAAATGACTTTAAGCAGGATTGTGGGATACTGAGAGTCTGGTCCTGCCTAGCTTGGGTCTCACAACACCTGCACTTGAGGCAAGTCAGTTCCTTACTGCAGATGTCTTGAGACATTACCTTCCCTTACCAACTGAAAATCACAATGACTTGGCAAGTAGGATTTTAAATAGGCCAAAGGCAGGGATCTTCCTGGGCATATTTTCTTGGTAAAAGGGAAGAAACATTACTATTCACACTTACAAACCCCTTTCTTCACGAAGATTTCAGTGTACATGAAAACATTTATTTATTGCATGATTTTCTATATATACAATCAATATACATTAGTTATATAAATTTCTTTTAGCCCGAAGTGGCTTTCAGAACCAGTACTTTTAAGCCATAAATGACCAAGAACCAAGCAATCTGAATTTGTAAGTTTTTATGAGTATTTGAGTGGAATGCTTCTTTAATGGAAAAACAAACTGTGCTTTCTTTCTCACCCATTTTTCTAATGTGATTGAAACATTTTCCATTTTGCCATACCCTTAAAATAAAGGTTTTTAGTGTTATCTACTCTTATGTTAGGGTTAAATAAAATTTTGTTTGAAGTTTATATTAATGAAAACCTTTACTTAGTTCCAAATAAAGAGACCCAGAATAAAAAGAAAATACTGATATATTTAGTTATTGTCATCTGTAGCCACTAGCAGGTCACTTTTACCATGTGATCCCTAAAGGGTTGGCATGCCGTAAGTGTGCAGTGGGTAGACTGCTGTGGAAATTGTACTTCTTGAGTAGTGATAATAATTTTCATTACTTCTGGAATTTTAAGGGTGACATATAAACTAAATAGCAATTTGGGGAGTAAGGTTTAATATTACTATTGGATATGAGACAGGAGAAAATTTTTGTTTACCCCCATTAGACATAGGTCAATTATTGATAAAATATTTGTTTTAAAATTACTAAATGCTTTAAACATATTGTAGCATAAGATAAATGTGTTAAGATATATCCATGAGAACTTTTAAAAGGTAACTATTGTGCATGCCTGATGCTTCATAAACAGTAGCATCAAATGTTTGCAGCAGTCTCCATAATTATGCAGTCCTTCTAATACTGTATCAAAATAAATTAAAATAAATATATTCAAATTGATATGCATCAAATGACATTTTGTTCTTGTGTTTAATGGCATCCGTGTTCAGCTGTGCATATATTTTCATCACTTCTAGCATCACTGTTTAAAAAAAAATGGCTATACTATCTTTGCTGTTGATACAGATCTTAATACAAAACATCAGCTTTCTCTTGTATTAGTTGGGTGCTAAGGAGTCTTTTCATGTAGAATATGAACTAGACATTCAAGGACTCTGTCTGGACTCTGGATATTATTATTAAATCAATGTAGTAGCAGTTGCAGATTTGTTCCAATTGAAAATAGATTCAGGAAGATTATAGTACTGAACATCAAATAATGTTTTCTGAGTTTTTTTTTTTTTTTTTAAGTCAGCTTGGAATTTTTTTCCAGACAGTATTTTGAAGGAAGAATGGCTGTGCCACATATTTATTTCTACACGTTGTGACAGACACTTCATCTTTTTATGAAATATATGGACTGAGGTAGCAAAACCCATTTTCAGCTATCTGAATTGCTTTTGAACACTATCACTGAAGAGTTCCATATAATTATATATTGAAAAACACCTCATCTCTCTATTGTACAGGGAATATAAATGTGGTTTCATGTGGTCATGATTAAAATAGTAATTATTACTAGTATTGCACCAGAAACGTGGTCTGCAGTTGCAGTCCAAAAGCTGGTCTGCTCTGTATAGAAATGAAAATGCAGTGTGGAGTTAACACTGTGGAAATGAAAATAACTGGGTGTTAGAAATTTGAATGTACTGTCATCTAAAAGTGGTTGTGATTTTATCATATGATGTGATGTCTAGAATTAAAGAAAATAATACATTGTAAACTTTCATGATTTTTAGCTTTTTTCTGAATTTTATTTAAGGCTTTCCAACATAAGTATCCCATTTTTGTGTTTATATTCAACCAGTGGTTCATGATCTATATCATATACCCTAAATAATTAAATGGGACATTACTATGGTGTACAGTACTTGGTAGTAAAAATATCTCATAAAAGTTTTATCTGGGGACCAGCAGTTAGCGTTAATGGCTATGTCACTGGACTCCCATGTAGTTGACCACGGTTCGCGTCCAGGACCCGGTGGCTTGAAACTCACGCCAGGTGCGTGTGCATGCGTGCCCAAGATCCCGAAGGGAGAATGGAGAAGAAGGGATTGTGGCGTGGCCATCCCCCCTGGAGGGTGATTTCTCGCTTTCTGTCTCTCTGTCTCTGTCTGGTGAGCGCATGCGCCCTATAGCAAAAACCTCTCCAAAAAAAAAAAGAGAAAAGTTTTATCTGTGGCCCACCTGTGTTGGCGCACAGGTAGTGCCACTGCTTAGGAGAGTGGAAGCCATTCTCGAAGAATGGGTTCAGTTCCCTGGTCACCTGAACTTGGGTGCTCTCACTGGCTAACTAGGAGGCTAGGGCAGAATTATGACACAGTAAGCTGCTATCAAAAAATTTCTGTAACTGCCTCTCTCCTTTTCCTTCCCCACCCCTCTTACATATAAGAGGGGGAAAAAGGTATCTTTGTAAGACAGAAGCAGTTTTTATCTGATAGAGGGAATGGTCAGAGAAACGCCCACAGTGAATTAAAGCTGCATATCTGCTTTATGAATCGTCCATTGGTTTTTAACAATAGTAAGATTTATTAGATGTCTCCTATGGTTAGCTTATAACTAACTTTAGGATCTAGTAAATAATGCTTTATATATTTTTTTGAAATTTAGATATTTGTACACATATTTTTCATTTTTAATGTGAAATTTGGAATCCACGATCTCAGTAAAGATAGAGAACTTTTCCATCACTCCGGAAAATTCCTTCAGGCCTCTTTTCAGTTCATTTCTTTCCATATAACTATTGTTCTGACTCACATTACCAAAGATTAGTGTTGCCTGTTCTATATATTCATATATGTGAAATCATACAGTTTATCATCTTTTGTGTCTATTGCTCGAATTTTTGAGATTCATTTATGTTGCTGAGCATATTTACAGCCTGTTTCTTATTTCTACGTAGTATTATTTTGAATATATCATAGTTTACCCATTCTCTGTGGAGGGACATTGTTAGTCCCCTTCCTCCCCCTTTTTAAAGTTTTTGTTTATTTCTTTCATGAACCAGAGAGACAACATCCCAAACAGGGTCCTGATTCCATGATCCAACCTCAGCCAGCCCTGGATCATATGCAAGCACATACCTGGCAGAGAGAGGTCTTGGACTTGAACCAGGAACCTTCCCATGGGAGATTGCCTTGCAAACCATCCCCTTTTGCTACTGCATCACCATCTGGCTCTCCCATCTTTTTAAAGCTAAGTTTTAGCTATTTTTTAGATTAATAATCATTACTACTACTATATGGCTAAGATGTAGTTTTAGCTTTGCAAATATAATTACAGGTGAGTTTTGTGTTCTATAGTTTAATATTAGGACTTTAAATAACAAATGGCCTCAAAACATGTGATAGAAATGTTCCATGGTGAAAAGTCTGGATAGATTAAAGACTGGTCATTTGTTATTAAACCTCTCCATACCTCTTCCATGGAACATTTTGAGTTTATTAAGCTCATTAAATGATTGTGCTAATGACTATCCTATGGAAAAAAGGTAAGTTACACCCTGGTTTTTCATGATCATGGTTTATCATTGCATCAGCCATTGTTGTGATTAGCATGAGGAAGGGAATGGATAAAATGCTGTTACAATAAGACTAGGATGGAGTGACTGACTCAAATATTTCTGTGTTTATTAAATAAGAGTAGCAATGCCTAGCATGAGTTTCCCTGTTCACTAGTCAAACATATAGCTGAATTTGAGTTATTTTGATCTAAGATATAGCAAGACAGTCTAGGTAACTGTGTTCATCTTAGTCTGTAGGTTGATATATATACTCTCATCTTTTCCATAAATAAACAATTGCTATTAATTGTAGAATTTTTTAGATCTTGAAAATCTCAGTCCTGTTCAGAGTAATAAAATGGTGCCATAACTACTTCCTAGACAAGCTAAATAAACGAAGACGTCTAATGGCATCAGCTTTGACTTGTTACAGTGTGAAGGTCATTTCCTTTGTTCCTTTCAGAATTTACTTTGAAAGCCAAACTTAATCCTATGAAATCCCATCTGTCCAGTTGTTAGAACAAGACAGTTTATACACTGGATTAAATTCTTACAGTACACAGCATTGTTTTCTGAATAACTCTCAAATTACAAGTCTTCAAAGTGAAAATAATAAGAATGATGAAATTCTTACACTCAAATGCCTTTAACAATGATTCTCCAAAGCTCATATTTTGAGTAACACACCATTCAGGCCCAGTTATTTAGCTAGTATTTAGGTTCATAAAATATGTACGTGCCTACTTTTAAATTGTTATAATTTTTAAACTTTATCCACCAAGATTTCCCATTCCTTAGGGAGAAGGCCAATGAGTTTCTTTGAGCCAGCACAATGTTAAATACTCAGTACTCATTTTTTTAACACTAGAGTTATATAATAAAAGCTAAATGAACTTTTAAGCATATATTATTTCCTCCTTCATTTATCAGAAGTTAACCTCTCTGTCTAGATGCAGAGAAATAATTTATTCTGTAGCTATCATTTTCTTTTATAGTTAAAAGCCAATGAATTCTAAAACTTGAACTAATTAGTTTTAAAACTTGTTGAAAAGAACTAATATTTAAAGGATAAATTTAAAGCGCCAATGTACACATTGGCCCCTTCACAGTAACCCCACAGGGGCAATAGCATACTATATTGGAAAAGAGTTGAAGGACTAAATTAAAAGTGAGTCAACTGGAGCCAAAAAGTGAATTCAATTCCACCAGTAAAACTTTTAAGTGGTCCCCATCCTACCATTGACCTTCAGAAGCTCCTTAGTCACAGAATAAGAGAAGTGCTCCTTTGAGAGCCCACTAAGCATTGTATCTACCATTTGAAATGAGGCACCTAACTCCAAAAAGACTGGATATCTCAGTTTATCTTACAACCCCTATGCCGAAGGTGGTAGGGGGAGAGAGGTTTCCATCTAAGATCCTACCCTAGTCAGGAGTTCTCTGTTTTTCTAGCCCATACTTAACTCCCTGACTTCTTTCCGCCTGCAGTGCCTGCTTGACCAAACTGCACAATTATTGTACATCCTACTGTGGCAAGAGGGGAGGTGATCACATTTGGCTTTCAGAAAACTCAAACCCTGCACACTCAGTAACAAACAGGTAGCCAAGTCAAAGAACTGAAGATTGTATCTCATTGCAGTGATTAATCAGTTTGTCTCTTTGAAGGTTGGGTGGTTTGATTGGCAGTGTTAGACTAAGAGGCCAGCTTTCTGGCTCGAATGCTGAGAGAAATGAGAAACGTGACAAGAGACCTAAATGAGTAAAAGGGAACAGCAAGAGAAGGAAGAGGAAGGTGCTGCCAATGGCAGTAGTGATTAGAGATTGCAGTTGGGGGCAGGGAGTATCAGAGCACCTGGAACCAGCCACAGGGACAAAAGCAAAACAGGAAAGATAGCAGCAAGCTGAACAGTGGCAAGTCAAAGTGTTTTTTAAAACATTTTAAACCACTTATACAATTTACATATTTTATGCTAGGGCAACAGTAGACGAAATGCAGGACAGTTGCTGTTAGCATGGCCGTTTTGTCTCAGTCCATTAGTTAAGAAGGAAAAAGGAAAATCTTTGAAACTGGCCATATGGAAAGGGATCTGTGGTGCCCAGATGGACAGTCTTCTCAAAAGAACTTTGCTTAGAAATTATTTTTTTTTCTCCTAACTCCAAACCTGGAGATAGGTTAAATAGCCTAATCTAGCCTAATGAGAACAGAGAAGGATAATTAAGGCCCTCTTTCCAGGAGAAACGTTTATGAGACTGAACAGACCAATGAGGTCTTGCCGATCTATTGTGACATTGTGACCCTATGACTCTTGCTTAGAAGTGTTGAGATGCCATCAGGTATAACCAGAAGGTGCACTGACCTTGCAGCTGTAGTACTAACCTATCACAACTACTGTTTCTTGATCACCTGTGTGCCAGGTCTTGCTAAAAGCACGCTTTATATGTGCTCTCATTAATCCTTGTGCTCGCTAGTGTCTGACCCCTAAACCCCTTCAATGGCTGCCTTTGCCCTGCTCTGTATACCAGGAAACCAAACTCTGCAGGCTGCTTCTCCCTCTACTCACTTGCTTCTGCCAGTGGATGACACTGGCAGCCAATCCATCAGAGAGTGAGTGAGGGGGGGAGAGACCAAGATATTTCTTATCCCTTCATGCTTTGGGCTGCCTCTCTAGCCTCAGTGAGCTGCATCCCTCACACTTTAGTGTCCTCTGGCAAGTCCCCCTTTCCAGATTACAACTTTCAGTGGCTCCCTTTGTCCTTTCAGCCATAGGGATGATAACAACTTCCCACTGTGGCTACTCTCTTGGTGCCCCACCAACCTTTGTTCCCTCACCTTGCTCAAATCTCTATAAGTAATCCATTCATTTGAACTTTGTAAGGTGAAGTAAGTTTCTTTCAAGACCTGACCAATATCATCCTCAAAGCAAGTGTATCTCCTTTTTTACATAGCACAGAGAGGCTAGGTAACATGTCTAGCATCATGCACCAAACAAGCTCCTATCTAGTATTTTAAAGCCTGCATGTTCAATCACCACCGCCACCCCTACTAGGCCTTTCTATGTAACCAGAGCAATCCATGTGGAATTGAGGCTTGAGGACTGTTACGTGACCAACAAGCAAGTGACCCCTTGAGAAGCAGAGGCAAAGATTCTTCACAAGAAGTAGCAAAGATTGATGTAGCCCAGCAGTTAGCATGGCACATAGGGAAGGGGGGCTACCTACCCACAGATGGATGGAGTGGGTCAAGTACAGAATGTGAATTGAATTGTGGCATTAGGGGTTAGAACCTGAGATGTTTCTCACTTAACAGTACACTGCAGCATAAAATACATGCTTCCTCAGCTCTCCAGTTCACTTGCTGAAATATTGATTGAATATTTTTTATTGGCCAGGTACTGTAGTAAGGTGTGGACCTTCATGGACCTCTCTTTAGGGGGAAAAAATTACCCTGTGTAAAGAAATAGTTAACCTTTTAGTAGTCAAGAATGATTTAGAAATTGAAACAAGCACAAATTCCAGCAATAATCCAGAAAAGAGAGTGACTAATTCTGCCATGGTGCACTACAGGGAGAAGGCAGTCCCTGGAGAGGTGGACAGTTTCCTTAGAAGGTACAATGCTTGGGCAAAGAGTTGAAAGGTGAAAAGGTTTTTTGCCAAGCAGAAAAGGACCTAGGAATGACATTCTTGAAAGAAGACCAAATATGTGTCAAGGCATAGAAACATGGAACCATACTGTATGTTTGAAGATCCCTGAGCACTTTTCAGATTAGAACATACACTGGAGAAGGGAGTGTGGTGGGAGATAAAGTGGAAAGCTGGGAATAGAAAGAGCCTTAATAAATACTTCAACTCTATAGCCCTCTTGTAGCCGACATACTTTTGGGGACAGAACTACTTGAGAAGGTAAAGACCAACCAAGACAAGCATGGAACATGAGATGGAGAGGGCTAGGTGGAAGAAGAAGTACAAACAGGGTCAGCAAGAACCATACCAGGGTGGAATCTGTCTCCTAGTCAGTCAGGTGGATGACTAGACTAACCTAACTACATGAGGAATTGTTGGTAGTTAAGCAAGAGAACATCTGTGTCACTTACATATTACCATTATCATTCACATGTTTATAGTCATACATAGTAAACCGGTATTTAGTTCAAACAGGCATATTTTCCTTCCTCTCAATTTTGTGGTTACTATGGTACAAATACTGATCTCTAGTCAGGTATTGGACAACTGGAAATAATTGAACTTGGATAATTCAATCATCCATCCGTCGAAGCGTCAGATACCTGGATTTCATTGCTGGCTACCAGGTGGTTCAATCTAATCTAGCGTGTTTGTTGGGTTTCATCATTGTTTTACATAACTAGAGAAATAAGTAACAAGCCTCCCAAAGATCTCTGCCTCTTGGTGTTCACACCCTGTGTAATCCACTCAAGGGTTGGTTTGTGTGCTCAACAGAATACGGCTGACTAAATGGGCTGTCACTCCCAGGACTAGATTATAAGAGACTCTACAGCATCCATTTTACCCACTGTCACTCATTTCCTCTTGGATCAGAAGTTCTGGGAGGAGCCATGTTGTGAGACCACAGTTCTTTCTCCAGTGAGTCTCTAGGCATATTGAAAGTACTCAGAGATCTTCGAACATACAGCATGGTTTCAAGTCACTGTGCCTTGACACAAGCTCTGCCTTCTTCCAAGAATGTCATTCCTAGATCCTTTTCTAGATCCCTTTCTGCCTCACAAAACCCTTGTCACCTTTCAATGTCTGCCCAAGCATCATCCATTCTAATGAAATTTCCCCAGCTCTCTAGAGCCTGCCTTCTTCCTGTGGCACATCAAGACAGAGTTAATCACGCTCTCTTCTGAATTATTGTTGGAATTTGTAATTGCACTTTATAGAGGCCATGTAGAAAGGGACTGATGCCTCTTCTAATAATCATTAAGAGTGAGCTAGGAAGCAGCTCCTACAGTCCCAGTGACATCTGGCTGACAACATGGCTGCATCCTCTGAGAGACCTTGAGCTTCCGGATTCTAAGCCCTTAGAAACTATGTTAGAAAGAGAAATAACTGTCATTTTAGATGTTATAATTTAGGGTAATTTGTTACACCACTGAGAACCTTTAAGTTTGGTCACACAAACATTGATTATTTGACTTTTTTTCCTGAATATGTGTTGTATCCAGTTAGAGTACTAAGTGATAAACAAGATATGCAGTGACCAAAAAAGGCATGCATTTAAAGGTCACTGGGGAGGTGGCTCTGTAGGGCAGTGGTTAAGTGCTGTTCATTGGGAGCCAGATCCTACAGGTTGAGTCCTGGCCCAAAAAGCTTAAAGTACGTGCTGGACACGTGTGTTTTCATGCTTAATATCCTGATGGGATGGAGAAAGGGATTTCAGCATGACCTTGCCCCATCAGCCCCAGTGTTCTCTCTCTCTCTCTCTCTCTCTCTCTCTCTCTCTCTCTCTCTCTCTCTCTCTCTCTCTCTCTCTCTCTCTCTCTCTCTCTCTCTCTCTCTCTCTCTCTCTCTCTCTCTCTCTCTCTCTCTCTCTCTCTCTCTCTCTCTCTCTCTCTCTCTCTCTCTCTCTCTCTCTCTCTCTCTCTCTCTCTCTCTCTCTCTCTCTCTCTCTCTCTCTCTCTCTCTCTCTCTCTCTCTCTCTCTCTCTCTCTCTCTCTCTCTCTCTCTCTCTCTCTCTCTCTCTCTCTCTCTCTCTCTCTCTCTCTCTCTCTCTCTCTCTCTCTCTCTCTCTCTCTCTCTCTCTCTCTCTCTCACACACACACACACACACACACTGGTGAGTGCATGTTCCCTCTGGCAATTAAAAATAAATAAAGACCACATAGGTTTTTAAAAAAGGATGTGGTTCTTTATGTACTTTTATGAAAAGATTTCTGAGACTATTGAGTGAAAAAAAATCAAGTATGTAATATGATCTTATTTATGTTAAAAACATGTTATAACTTCAGTTTTCCAGAGTTGCCAGTGGAAGGGAATTCCACTAGGGTGAGGAACTGATGGGTCAGTTCATTCACTTCTGATAACTTTCACTAATATACCAATCCTTGAGTTTCTGAGCAGATTCATTTACACCTTAAAATTCGACATTTAGGGACCAGCAGATGCCATAATGGTTACGTCGCTTGACTACCATGTAGTCAACCACGGTTTGAGTCCCAGACCCAGTGGCTTAAACTCATGCCAGGTGCATGTGCGTGCCCAAGATCCTGAGAGAAGGGATTGCAGTGTGACCATCCCCCCCCAGGGTGGGGGTGATTTCTCACTTTCTGTTTCTCTGTCTTTCTGTCTTTCTGGCCAGTGCACACACCATATAACAAAAACCTCTCCAAAAAAAAAAGAAAAAGAAAATTTGACATTTAAAAATTAATACACCTGGCTCAGCCACAATGCTGCAGCTGCTAAGATGCCACATGGGAAGCCTGGGTTAGGTTCTGAGCCCAACGTAATACAGGCTGTGCTCAGTGGCATGTGCCTGTGTCCTAGCTAGCTGGGAGATTGGGACAGGAGGATTGTGATGTGAAGAGACCCTGTCAAAATCAATCTTTCACTCTCTTATAAATAAATAAACTTAAAAAATTAACATACCTGTTCGATGCTGTTAAAATTATTTTGGGGTTAAAGGAGCATTTTGTTACAGTATTTCATAATATGGTTAGTGAATAAATAAAGTATAAACTTATTAGGCTTCGCTGATCTGTGACTATAAAATAAAGTCTTATGTCATAATTTTTTAAATTGAGGTAAAGTTAACATGTAATAAAAAACAGGCCTTAAGGGGGCCAGTAGGTAGCATGGTGAAGATGCTGGACCCTCACATGACTGACCATGGTTTGAGTCCCGGACCTGGCAGCTTGAAATGCACACCAGGCATGTGTACCTGCATGTCCACAGTCTCAGGAGAATGGAGAAGGGATTGCCACATGGTTATCTCCCCAAAAGGTGATTTCTCACTTTTCCTTTCACTGTCTCTCCAGCTAGCACACACACTCTATGGCAAAAACCTAAAAAACGTATCTTAGAAAGTTTGACGTTCTAACAATTTTATACAGCTATATAACCATCATCCAAGATAATACATAGACTCTTCTCATTGTCCCAGAAAATTTCTTCCTACCTTTTTCTAGTCAATTCCCTTCCCTTGCCCACAACCACATGCTGATTTCTATCACCACAGAAATTATATTTTATGTCAATGGAATTTTATGTAAGCATGTTTTGAGGTTTTTTTTTTATGTTGTGTATGTAAGTGATTTGTTCTTTTTATTTGTTGAGTAATATCCCATTGTTAAACTGTACTACAGTTTCTTGAGCCACTCACCTTTGGATGACATTTAGGTGGTTCCCAGTTGTTGGCTATTATGAATAAGCCTACTATAAACATTCTTGCACAAGTCTTTTTGTGGGGATGTTATCATTTCTCTTGACTAAATACCTAAGAGTGCTAGGTCATAGGTTAGTTGTATATTGAACTTTAAAGAAACTGTGACACAATACTCTCAAATGTGTGGGCCATTTTATTTCTCCCATTCACACACACCCCCCCCCAGCAATGGATGAGAGTTCCTGTTGCTCTACATCCTCATTAACATTCCATGGTATTAATATCTTTCATTTTTACCCCTCATTAATAGATCTGAAATGGTATCTCACTGTGGTAACTAGACGTGTTTTTTGTGTCATTTTTATATCTGAAGTGTAATGATCTGAGCCTTCATGAAGTTGAGTGCTGAATATTTGTTCTTTGTCAGTATCTTCCATTCCTTTCTGGCCATTTGCAGATGCTACTTCCCAGGTTCCTACAAACCAGTCTTTCCTTGTGAGTCAGCCTTTCCCTCTATTGCTCAGGGTCCTTCTTAACATGCATCTCCTTGGATGCTTCCATTATGAGTTCTGTACCTATAAATGATGTGCGGTAGGCAGGAGTTGTGGGGTGGGATGTGAGTGTGTCATCTGTTGCCTAGCTACAGGAATACGCACCGTCTCCCTGCTTATAAGGGAAACAAAGGCACACTGAGGTTTCCACTGCACCCAAGTAGACGTTCAGCTTCCTTGTGTTCCCTTTTTATTTCCCCCACTACTAGGTTACCTAGTTATCATCACTGCTCCCAGTTCAACTTATTCACTCACATTATATGTTTGAAAATTATTTGATTTTTAGTTTTTCTTTTACTCTTTTTGAAAGGCAAATTAAAATCAGTCATAGGAAGACACTACTGGAAAAGTAATAAGCCTTCCAAGATGAAATGCATCACAGGAAAATGGGCATTCAACCAATTTCAAAGATTTCCAATAAGAAGTTTTCCATGGGGAAAAAGTTTTAATTTTTCTCCTACAGGTTTTTGCCCTAGGGTGTTTGTGCTCACTGTTGGGAGAGACAGAGAGAAAAAAGAGACAATGAGAGGGAAAGTGAAAAATCCTTCCCCAGGGGAATGGCCATGCCTCAATCCCTTTTCCACTCTCCTGCTGGGATCTTGGACACATATATACACATGTCCAGTGTGATTTTTCAAGCCACTGAGTCCAAGACTCAAATTGTGGTCAGCCATGTGGGAGTCCAGTGACATAACTGGTACGCCATGTGCTAGCCCCAAGACTTAATGTTTTTTTAATGTAGTAATTCGATTAATGAGCTTTCTACCATTCCCCATCATGGGCATATCTGGTAACGGAATGGGATTAAAGCTACTCACTCAACTTTGTTTGTTTTGCTTTGATTTTTATTTTATTTATTCACTCACTTATTTATTTATTTGTCATGATTTTCAAGCTGCTGGGTCTGGGATTTGAACTGTGGTCAGCCAGTGGGAATCCAGCACCTTAACCACCATGCCACCTTCTGGTCCCAGCTTTCTGTAGCCAATAAATAAAAACTCCAAGACCAGAAGGGCCTTGTAGTCAGGTACTAGATTTTTTTTTTCCTCTGTTCTTGGCACTTAGCCCAATGCCTGAGCACTCACTGGTACAGAAAATGCCCACTGAATTGAACTACTTTTGAGGCTGATTAACATTTTCTAATGGATATTACCCTCTTCCCACCCCCCCCTTTTTTTGAAGTATGATGTAGCAATTTTGTATAGTTTTTTTTTATCATGTGTCCATTTTTTTCAGAAGTAAATAATGACATTAAATTGTAAACATTTCCAAGTGTTTGAGATTGTTATTTTAGAAAGATAGGTGTGGGACCAGACCAGCAGTTGACATACTGGCTATGTTGCTGGACTCCCATGTAGTCAACCATGGTTGGAGTCCCGGACCTGGTAGATTAAACTCACATCAGGTGCATGTGCGTGCATGCCCAATATCCCAAGAGGAGAGTGGAGAAGAAGGGATTGCGGTGTGGCCATATCCCCTGGGGATGATTATTTCTGTCTTTCTGTCTCTCTGTCTTTCTGGCGAGTGCATGTGCCCTATAGCAAAAAAAAAAAAAAAAAAGGCGTAAGAGTTCACTTTTGTTGTTACAAGTAAAATCTAGATTTGGATAGGAATATTATTTTTGTTTCCATGTGGAATATTTTTGATTATTCTAAGCCTGTTTAAAAGTCAAACATAAGATTGTATGTGCTCATTGTGGATAATTAGAAAACATGTGTAAGCAAACATAATTAATAGATAACCAAGATCAAGAATGATCTTGTCACTACAAGATGATACCTATGGTAGCAATTGTCAACAATTCCACGTATATCAGGAGGCAGAGTAGTGTAGATGGACGAACACAGGTTGACCTAGATTTGTGTCTCAAGTTGACCACTTGCTAGAAAGGAGTTTACCTTTTGTTGCTTCAGATTCTCATTTGTGAAATGAAGATATAGCAATGGTACTGTTTGTGAGGATTATATGCATTAATATTTATAATGCACTTGGCAACAGAGTAAAATGCTCTGGGAGTTTCTTTTACTACTGTCTTTCCAGATCTTTTGCTATACATATATGCACATAACAAAAAGTTAGATTATACTATTCATATTGATTTATAACCTGTTTTACACTTAATAATATACAGCAAATATCTTTCTAAAATAATTACATTGTAATCTATTTTTGGACATGCCAAAATAATTTAACCAATATTTTAATTTTTTCAAGTTTTTATTACAATTAATGACTTAATACTCAGTTGTTGGGTTTCTTTTTTAACTGGATTAATTTCCATATTTAAAAGTAAAAGTAGGGACCAGCAGATGGCATAATGGTTACGTTGCTGGACTTCCATGTAGTTGACCACAGTTTGAGTCTTGGACCTGGCAGCTTAAAACTCAGGCTGGGCATGTGTGTGTGCATGCCCAAGATTCCAAGAGGAGAATGGAGAAGGTATTGCAGCGTGACTATCACCACTGTGTGTGTGTGTGTGTGTGTGTGTGTGTGTGTGTGTGTGTGATTTCTTGCTTTCTGTCTCTATGTCTTTATTTCTGTCCGACTAGCATACATGCCCTATAGCAAAACACTCTCTTAAATAAATAAATAAATAAATAAATAAATAAAAATAAGTGACTAGATGCTGGTTATTTTTCATGCTCTTAATTCTATGTTTAACCTATTAGCAGAATTTCCGGTTTTTAGAAGTAGTTTGCAGATCATGACTATGTGATACTACTCCTTTTCAGAGTCTTTAGGCAAGTACATATTTTACAAACAAAATCAACTGTTCTTGAACAGAGCCTCTGACCTTTCCCAGTTCACCTCCTATTTCTCTGCTTCCTGCCTTGCTGGGATTCCCACTGGACTTTTGCCTTATCGCTCTAGCCCAATTGCTTTCTTGTCACTGGTCAATAGTACAACCTGGCTGTACCATCACATGCCTCACTATGGTGCTAGGCTGTCATATGTCACTGCCTACAACTTTTCTGGCACTAGGTAAGCCAAGAAATGGTCTGACTCACAGAATCCCCTGGAGGTAAGTAACCATGACAAGCAAATTCTTTGCGGCTTCTAAGTTCTCATTTCTTTTCTTTGATTTCCAAACTGACATAAACTGTGCTTTTAAACTCTGTGCTAAAATACCAAATACAAGTGCCAGAGGTCCAATTCTGGAATGGCTATAAGAGAATCTTCTAGGACCTACTCCCCAGTAAAACAGTAGTAACTTGTGAAGAATATTAAAACAAAACAAACAAAACAAAGTCAAGCATATAAAATCTCTGGAAGCTGTCCAGAGGACATACAACAAATGAAGAAAGCTTTCTAAGTCTTAGGTGGCACAAATCTGTGGCACTAGTATGACCTCCTCCATTCCTATCCCTACCTCCAATTCATTGTTAGGGAAGATCCACTCCAGGTTGAGGTGGCCAAGAACTTGGAAACTTCCTCCCATTCCCATAGCTCCCAGTCTCTCCTCCGGAGTACAGGCTGCCAACATTTCTCATCTCCATCGGCTCCATGTTGTAGAGGCTAAATTCCAGACAAGTGCAGCCAATAAGTTGGGTGCTTCCTTTCTTCACTTATTGTCTACTGTGAAGGGCAGAGGCTGCACTCTAGACATGGCATATTGAGAACACAGAGCCCCAGTTGCTCTTGCTCCAATGTGCTTCAAGGGCAAAGATTGAATACCGGAAAAGGCAAGCCAAGAAGACCAGAGGCTATGCTCCTGCCTGTCATGTTGCTCATAAAGCAGGAGTATCACTTTGAGAGAAGTGTGCCATTGTCTCCACTCTGGCTCTGAATAGTGGTTCAGAGGTTTTGCCTAGGGAGAAGGCAAGTCATAAGAACAGAAACCTCTAAGCTCTCCCTAAAGAAACCAACTTTATCTGAAACAGAATGTGAAGAAGTTCATGTATAAGGGCACATGTAAGTTGGGTATAGCAATTAAGAGGAGTCTGGTAACCCTAGGAGAGTAATGAGCTAAAACCTAGGTGAACTGGTCTACCAATGCAAAAAGCAAACCAAGAAAAAGGACAGCTAAGAAAATCCAACCTGGCCTCAATAATTCTTCATTCAAAGGGAACCAGATTAATTGAATCCAACTGTAGAATAATTTATGTTCCAAGACATTATCAAAAACAATAGAACAGTCAGCATGCAATTAATGGAGCCTAATAGCTGAATGTGATACCAACATAGGCAGACAGCTTAACAGTAAGATCAGGG
>NW_006198305.1:714646-730129 GCF_000334495.1 Tupaia belangeri chinensis
GAAAGAGATGGTCAAAAAACAGTTTGCTAAAATTTCTGTCATTTCAAAGTGACTATACAAATGCCTGATTGTACTCTAAAGAGCAACTTCAGAGACTTTGTACTGTGGGGAAAATAGACTTCCTTAAAATAGTCTGCCAAGTCACTGAACAAAAACAAGCCATTCAAGAGATGGGAAGTGGGTAAGAGAAAATCAGTATCTAGAATCGTTAAAATGTATTATTAAAATATATAGTTTTCAATGAAAAATATTGCAGAGTATGCAAAGAAACAGAAAAATGTGACCCACACACAGGAAAAAAATAAACAAGCAGTGGAAACTGCCCACTGCCTGCCAGAAGGCCCAGGTGTCAAATTTAACAAAGACTTCAAGGAACTCCTACAACTGAATTATACAAGACAACTAACCCAATTTAAATATGAACAAAAAATTTAAATAGACATTTTTTCAAAAGACAGATATACGAATGGCCAATAAGTATATGAAAAGATGAACGACATCATTAGCTATCAGAAAAATGCAGATCAAAGGGGGCTTCAAAATAAAAGCTCACAGAATGGAATAAAGTATGAGTTCACACTGGTGCAAAATATTTGGAATTCATGTAGTTTGATCATAAAATGCATTTTACATGAAGTTTTTGAAGACCCTTATAACATTACATCCATCAAATCCACTAGGCTATCATAAAAAAAGGCACATAACAAGTGTTGGCAGGATTGTGAGGAAACTGGAACCCTTATATATTGCTAGTGAGAATGAAAAATGGTGCAGGCACATTGGAAACTATCTGGAAATTTCTCAATAAATATGCAGCTCTCAAATGATCCTGTAACTCCATGTGTGAGTGTATATCCAAGAGAAATGAAAACATGTTGGCCCCAAAACTGTACACAAGTGTTGTTAGTGGCATTATCCAAGAAGTGGAAATGACCTAAATGTTCATCAACTGAAGAATGGATAAATTGGATATGGTACAGCTATACATTTGAATGTTTTTAAGCAATAAAGAAGAATAAAGTACTGATACATGTCATAACATGGATAAACTTTGAAAACAATATGCTAAGAGGCCAAATATAAAAGACTACATATTGTATGGTTCCTTTTATATGGAATGACCAGAACAGGTAAATCCATTGAGAAAGAAAGTGGATTAATGGTTCCCTCATTCTTGAAAGATAGTTCAGAGGAACTAGGATGTGATTGCTAATGAGTATGGGTATATTTTCTTTTTTGTCCTAAAATCGATTGTTGCACAACTCTGTGACTATGCTAAAAAAATCCAGTTGTACACTTGAGATAAATGAGGTCTCAATAATTCTATTATAGTAAAAAGTAACTAAAGGTACCAGTCTCATAGGGAGATGATAGCCAATGGATACTCTCTGGAACTGAAAAAGCATAGAACTGCCCTCAAACCACCTGGTTCTGTTCCCTACAAGTATACAGTAGATAATGAAATATTTAGAAAGTGAGGTTTCATTTCTTTCACACGGATGATTTCTTTCCTCATGATACCTACCTTGAAAATTATGTCTTTCTTTCAGTGCTGTAGATAAGACAGGAACAACACTAATTTGTTTGTTTGCGCTCCTCTCTTGACACACTTGAAAATGTATCTATCCCATGAATACCTTTCAACAAATTCTTTGCTGCATTAGAATAGCTTCCTGCAAACAGGTTATAAGATCCTGTGTTGTTGAAATGATTTATTACATCTTGATGATAACATGTATAGTATTCTCAACTGGACTTGTCTGAGAAGTAATTCATGTTAGGTAAATTCTCTCTTTTTTCAAATTTATTTATTTACATTTAATCACATCTTTACAGTGTACATCATTTCTTTTTCCAGCACAAATACTGTGCATGTCAGTCAAGCCAAAGATATTACTCTATAACTTATCAGCAAATAACTTCTCATTTTTTGGTCAATTAAATGTACTTTCACTTTTTTCCTTCCCCCTCTCTCCCTTCCATACTAAACTTATTTCCATATTTTATTGATTCACAAAATATGTTAAACTAAAAATATGGACAAAGCTAGAATCTAGTCACAAGTGTCCTGTAATTTACTTCTGAATTTTTTTCTGAAACTTTTTTTTAACTTAATTTACATTCATTCCCTAAGCATCATCGCAGAATACAAAATGTGATTTCCCATCCAGAATATACTGCATAGTGGCTTAATCATGCAGGCTATCGTCAAAAATTTTCCATTTCTAGTTATGTGTGTGTGTGTGTATGTGTGTGTGTGTGTGTGTGTGTATATATACATATATATATATATATATATATCCCTCTATTTCTGACCCTCTGTCCTTTCCCACCCTCTTCTCACATTATCTCTGGTATCTGCAGTTGTCTTCCATTTCTTTCCCCTCTACATTGTATTGAACACACAATTTCTTAAATAATCTAACTACTTTTTTTTTTTTAGAGGTTTTCGCTATAGGGCGCGTGCGCTCACCAGACAGGCAGAGAGAGACAAAGAAACAGAAAGCAAGAAATCACCCCCCAGGGGGGATGGCCACACTGCAATCCCTTCTCCTCCATTCTCCTCTCAGTATCTTGGGCACGCACGCACACGCGCCCGGCGTGAGTTTTAAACCACTGGGTCGGAGACGCGAACTGCTGTCGACTACGTGGGAGTCCAGCGACATAGCCATTATGCTAACTGCTGGTTCCCAATAATCTAACTACTTTCAGTAGCAAGTTCACTTGATAATTTCAAGAAAAGCAGTCTTAACTTAAATCAAAGAAATGCTAAAGAACTTTGCATAAAACTTAAAGCCAGGAAACAGGTTAGGATTCTGTTCAAATGGTAGGTACACGAACCTATTGACAGCTCAAGACAGGACACAAATCCTTAAAATCACAACAAAGCCTAGAAGAAAATCAGCAATGTTTTAGTCAAAAGTCATAAAATTCTATTACACCAAATCAGTCTTATGTACTTTATCTTCTGTTGTCCTTTGATCTTCCCGATTAAATTCTGGGATATAATATTCAACTCCACACTTGTCCCTATGATTAAGTTGGCCATTTTCTTAGTTTTTGAACTCTAATTTCTGTGTGACTGTATTAAATTTTACTGACATAGCACTCCCTTGAGAACTTCTTGGAGATCTGATCTGGCGCTGGTAAATTCTTTCAGGTTTTGTTTATCTGAGAATGTTCTTGTCTTTTCTTCCCACGTGAAGGATAATCTTGCCGGGCACAGTATTCTCAGTTGAAATTGCTTTTCCTGTAACACTTTGAATATATTTTCCCATTCTTTCCTCGCTCGCATTGTTTCCCATAAGAGGCCTGCTGTTATCCTTATGGGATATCCTTTATAGGTAATGTGATGTTTTTCTCTTGCCAATCTTAGTATCTTGTGTTTGTCTGTGGTTTTGGTCAGTCTGGTTATAATATGTCTTGGAGAAGATCTTCTTGGGTTGATTCTATTTGGGGTCCTTTGTATTTCTTGGGACTAGATCTTTGAGTGCCTTTCTAGGTTTGCAAAATTTTCTTGCAGGATTTCATGGAATAGATTATCAATGCCCTTATGAGTCTCTTCACCTTCTGGGATGCCAATTATCCGGATGTTTGGACGTTTGATGATATCTAGTATTCCTCATATGTTATTCTCAAATTTTGGGGCCATTTTCTCAGTCTTTGTGGTGGATTTTTCTAGGTCAGCAATTTTCTCATCTACATCTGAGGTTCTATTTTCTATATAATCTAGTCTGCTTTTAATATTTTCAAGGGAAATTTTGACTTCCTGTATTAATAGCCACCATCTCTAACAGTTCCATTTGATTCTTTTGTAAAGTGTGTAATTCCTCTTTTAGATCTTGCAAGAATTTCCTCACCTCTTGGAACTCATCAGCTCCTTTCCCCTTTCTTTTCTTCAGTTCATTGTCTCTCTTCTCTTCCATCTCTGTTAGCTTCACCATTATGAATGTTCTAAATTCTTTATCAGACATTTCCATGATTTCCATTGAACTGTGTGGATGAAGAGGAGTTATTCTTTTCCCTTGGAGGAAAGAAATTTTCTTGCTTTCCCATATTTCTTATGGCCCTGCAGTGATTTGTAGTCATCTGATGGATGGCATGTTTCTTCCTGATTCTTGAAGTTGAATCTGAACATTCAGGAGCAAGCAGAAAGAGGTGATCTGGTGATGCCGTTCTGTTGTGATTGCTTTGTGCAACAGATTCAGTAGATATTGAGGGATGTGTTAACCCTAATAGTATTTGGATATTGAGCTATAGTTCCCTTAGATTCGTCTAGAAACACATTAAATGAATATTGAGGAGCGGAGAGATAAGATCAAAGAAAAAGAAAAGAAAAAAGAGAGAGAGAAACAACAACAACAACAAAGGAACACAGGGAAAAAAAGATGGGAAAAAATAAAAAACTAAAAAAAAATTTTTTTAAAGAAAAGCACAATATAGGGACCAGCAGTTAGTGTAATGGCTATGTTGCTGGACTCCCACATAGTCAGCCATGGTTTGAGTCCCGGACCTGGTGTCTTAAACTCATGCCAGGTGCATGTGCGTGTGTGCCCAAGATCCCAAGAGGAGAATGGAGGAGAAGGGATTGCAGTGTGACCATCCCCCCTGGGGGGTGATTTCTAGGTTTCTGTCTCTCTCTGTCGTTCTGGTGAGCGCACGCGCCCTATAGCAAAAACCTCTCCAAAAAAAGAAAAAAAAAGTCACAAAATAGAAATCAGCATGGCGTGCTGGTTCTCAGGAGCCATGAGGAATCTTCTTCTGATGGCCTGCCTCTTACCTCTCCTGCCTGGGTGGGAGGGGGAGAGGGGATTATTAATAAGACAAAGGCAGGGCTGAAAGCAAGAGAATACTTTACCTTAAACAATTTTCAAAAGGAAAAATTACCAATAAATGAGAAGACAGAAGCAGAGAGAGACAGAGACACAGAGACAGAGATATGGGCTAGAGGAGCTCCCTACCACTCAAGCTTATGGACTGGAGGCTGAATGATCAGTAGGAAATCTTCATTTCTCTTTTACTCTGAAATCACTAGTTCTCAGGGACCATGAGAAATCTTTTTCTCAGGTAAATTCTCTTTACAAGCCAACTGATGTATAGCGATAGGATGTTTATAAAAAATAAGGATAATAAAAAAATGAAATTTGGGTATTAAAGGGCTTCCAAAAATTGTTAAAAATTAATAAAAAATAGGTTGACAAAAGGGAAAAAAAGATCCTGTGTTGTTGTGGGATACTTTTTTACATATTAAATTTGATGATAGGAATGTCAGCATATCAACTGCAGGATTTTTAAGATATGATATATCTGGTTTGACTACCACTTTATAAACTCTTTTGGAATTAAGCCTTTATAATAGAGCTATACTTGTCCCTATTATTCTTGGAAAACTGCCTTGAATAAAAAAGCTTAGCTTCAATTAGCAATAAAAAGAAGGATGTATTCTTTCATAATTTGTAGTGTTTTAAGAAACACACACATGATAGGTATGGAGTGGAAAAGAAAGTATTTGAAATAGTCCAAGAGAATGATTCCATTTTCCTCTGTTTAACTTGCTCACAAAAGGGCAATAAGATTGTCTCTTTATCTTGTTTGGACAATACTTACAGAGTCACAACCCACACAGTCCAGTCTTAGAATGAATTTCTATTTGAAGAAGTGCTGTTCAAACAAGTATTTCTGTTATACTCAGAACTTTAAGAGTTTGAAGGGATCTAAGCCATAACCCATGGCTAATTTTTAAACCCTCTGCTATACCCTCACACTCTCCCCCAGCTCACCTGTGGTCCCTCCTTCTGGCTATGCTTTCTCTAGTGAGTCTAATCTGACACTCACAGCCCTGCCTTCATTCTCCCTTCCCTTCTGTGAAGTGGGCAGTGTGGGCAAAGGAAGACACTAATAGAATGACACCCAAATTATTTTTGTCTTGTTACATTTCAATCATTTTAAACTTCTGGGGTTTTAGATTTTATTTTAGTGATCTCGTGTGTGTGTGTGTGAGTGTGTGTGTGTGAAAATTCATAAAGAATTCTTTAAAAGGTGTGCCTGTGTCCTAGCAAGTTATCTTCTTTCTGTAACAGTGGCTTGTGTTTCCTCACCAACACTTCCTTAGTCTGTTCCTTATCTACATATGCATTTGATTTTTGTTGTCTATGATTTTCCCCATCGCATTCATTTGACTCACCTCCCTTCTAAGGAAGAGGCCATCCCTTCACCTCCCATTTGCACCTCTCCAGCCTGGGCTACATGCAGCAGCAGATGGAACTGCTTCCTGACTTTCTCGAAGCTGCTCAGAGCTTGGGCCTGTTTTGAGGTTATGGACTTTAAACATGGGGCTTCCCTTCTTTAAATGCTGGTCTCTGTGTCTGACATGGAATGGAAGTGGTGTAAGGATCACCTGTCTCTACACTTGCAGCTCACAGGCAAAATTGCTAGTCTCTTTGGCCCATAAACAGTGCTCTTAACACAAGAAGAGTAATGTAGGTGAAAACTGTCTGTCATCACACAAGTTGGATACAAAATTCATATTTAGTCACTTTGAAAGACAGGTTTTGTTGTTGTTGTTTAAAGCTTTTGCCTTTTGTTAAAGGCTGTGAGTGCTTGCCAGAGAGAGACAGAGAAAAGGGGAGAGGAGAAAGCGCCCTCCTATGGGTCATAGCCATGCTGCTCTCCTTTCTCCTCCATCTCTCCCTTTTGAGATTTTGGGTATGTATGCATATGTGCCACTTGTGTTTCTGAGATGCTGAGGCCAGGACTCAAATTGCACAGTTGGCAATTTGGGATTTAGCCACCTTAACTACCAGGCCACAAAACTGGCCCTGAAAGACAATTCAAACCAAATTCACAGGGTCCAACTGTCTCTGTCATAAACTCAGTCTCTTCTCTAATCAGCCTGTGCCCTGAAGAAGCAGTCTTCCATTGTCTTGGCTCAACTAAATTCCTTTAGGTACCAGGGAAGTTTGCATTCTGCAGAAAGAAATGGTTCTCTTCCCCTCATAGCAAACTGAGCTTAGCCTCCCTTAACTATCAAGCAACTGACCTCCATGTTTGTGAAAAGACGTGGCGCGTCTGGGAGATTGCGGTCAGATTCTGCTGCCTACCTTCTTTTGAATTTGATTGTTGTCTCACACCCAGAAATACACAAAGGATGCTTCCTACTGTCTATCACGAGATACTGCATGGCTTCATTAGCACTGAAGTATGATACTGACAGACACGGCCAGAAATGGACAGACATGGCCAGCCAGTACCAATGACTCCAGAAAGACTAGAGAGTGGAGAGCAATTCAGCACAGCATGTGATTTTAAAATACCGTGCTCTCAAAAATAAATATAGCCACGAAAGGAAAATGATATTAGGTTTAAATTGTGATATAAAAATAACTGTTATGTAAGGTCTAACATTCATGCTTGGTCCTTTCCTGTCAGGACTCCTTTTTCTGGTTCTTTTTTACTTAAAAGGAAGTGTTGCTTAAGAAAGAAAAAGATTTGAAGGGAGAAGAAACAGTAGCAACAGAGTTCTCAGGAACTAAGCCGTCTTCACAGGCTGGCTAACATGAATTTGCTGTCACTTAAGGGACAGATTTCTTAAGGGGCAAACATTTCTTTTAAACAATGGCTTTTGCAGGGCTTGGACATACCCAATGGCTTATCTTCAGTAATCAGTCAACATTTATTAAGTGTCTACTATGCACCAAGAATGGAGTTTTTGTTGTTGTTGTTGTTGTTGTTTTTAATTTGCTGGAGGTTGTGAACACTCACCAGAGGGAGACGAGAGAGAGGGAGAGGGAGAAAACACCCTCCAATGGGGCATGTCCACACCACAGTTCCTTCTCCATGTTTTCATCCTGTTGGAATTTTCAGCACTCATGCGCGCACACATGCGTGTGCACACACACACACACACGCACCTGGTGGGTTTTTCAAGGCTCTGGGTCTGGAATTTGAACCACACAGTTAGCCATATGAGATCTGGCTCCTTAACCACCAGGCCACGGGCCAGGCCAAAAATATCATTTTAAAATAAGTTGAAAAAAAGTGACTAAAACTTCAGCTCTTAGGCAAATGTAATCAAATTGCATGATTTGCTGGATGCCATGGTATTTACCAATTGGACTGTATTTACTCAGAGTTGGAAGGCTTAATAGATCACTGCTTGATCTTTTTCCTCCCAATCTCCCCAGCCACCGTGGTGGGGACTGGAAAGAGGGAAAAGGCAAGAGGATGCCAGTTTGGATCTGAGTCATGTATTGAGACTTAGGTGTATACTTTTGGTCATTTTCCTCTCTCTCTCAGTCTGCTTCCCACCCATTAAAAGATTCGGTTTGACTGTATATAAGAGAAATTAAAAAAAGCAGTGACTTAAATAAGAGAGAAGTTTTTCTCTCTCTCTCTCTCATTAAAAAGTTCAGCAATAGGTGGTACAAGACTGTTTTGGTGACTCCACAGTCATCAGGGGCCCAGGCTCTTTCTCTCTCTCTCTCCCATCATCCTAATTCATGGCTTCCATACCGTAGCTGCTACAGCTCCAGCCACTGCATCCACATTCCAGTCAGCAGGAGCAGGGAAGGTGATGTTCAGGAAGACTGTCTGCAACTTGGAAATAAAGCAGGAGGATGACTGTATATCCTGTCAGTGTCCTACTAGAGCATTGTCCTGTTTCCTCAGTGGTGATATCACCCTTGAGAAATGACCTGCTTTTAGTTATTATGAATTAGGTTTCCAATTCTAAAGTTAGATATTGGTTTTAAAAACTTAATAAGATGCAAATGAATTTTGCTCAGAAGAGATGCATTTGTTATCTTGAGAAGCATTTGCCACTTTTGTATCTAACTTATTACTCTTTCTATTATTTTTTAAAAAACGGAGTCAACTTTGTCATCTTACTGGCTACTTTAATTAATGACTTAATTACACTTTACTATGTGCTCAGATAATGAATGGAAATTACATTTTAACATTCTATGTTTTGACATAGAAAAGACTAAAGGAGTAACGCTCCTGAGTTAACAGCTTCTCTAAATGTCCCACCTATATTTTTAATTTTTTTAAATTTAATTTTAAAAATTTATCTTAAAATTTAGATTCCATAATTGTACATCTCTATAGTGCACTATGTGGTTTTTCAGCGTATGCATGCAATACATGACAATCACATTAGAGATGTTGCCATATACGTTATTCTCAAGAGGAAACTTCACATTCTTTTGCCTGTTGTTTCTTCACTTCACCCTTCTCACCTGTACTCTGCTATTTACTCCCCTTCCCTTACAGCCTCTGGTATCTACACTTAATCCTCTACTACTGTCTTCAGACCTTTCCATTTCTATGATATAGTGCAAACATTGGGTATATTTTGAGTGTGGATATACAGTGTGTGTCTTTCAGAGGCTGGCTAACTTTGCTTAGCTTTAAGCCTTCTATAGTCATCCACTTTGAAATGAAATGATAGGGTTTTATTGTTCCTTATGGTTGAGTAGTATTCCATAGTATATTTGTGCTATAGTTTTTTAATCCAGTCATCAGTTCTTAGGCACTACAGTGGCAGCACTAATTTACATACCCACTAGCAGTGTAAGAGAGTTCCCTTTTTACTGCAGTCTCGCCAGTGCTTGCTCTTCTTCTTTTTTTTTTTTTTATCATAGCCATTCTGACAAATTATATAGTATTTCATTATAGTTTTGTTTGTATTTCCCTTATGATAAGGGATTTATTTTTGTTTGTCCAGGAATTATTTTATTTCTTTGTCCCTTTTGAAGGACAATCTTGATGGGTATAGTATTCTTGGCTTAATTTCTTTTTCCTTTAAGAGTTTAAATATGTCTTCCCATTCTTTCAGTTTAGAGGTCTGAGGTCAGCCTAATAGGATAACCTTTGTAAGTGACTTGTTGTTTTTCTCTTGCCATATTTAGAATGTTGTCTTTGTCATTGATTTTCAGCAGTTTGGCTATGATGTGCCTTGGACAGAATCTTATGTTGAATCTATTTGAAGCTCTTTGCATTTCCTGAATCTTGATGTCTGTATCTCTCTCTAGATTTGGAAATTTTTCACATAGTATTTAATGAATGAGGTTTTCTTTACCTTTCCCTGTCTTTTTGCTTTCTGGAATACACATTATGTAGATATTTGGTAATTTTTTTTTTGAGAGGTTTTTGCAATATGGCGCATGTGCTAGCCAGAAAGAGAGCGAGACAAAGAGGCAGAAAGTGAGAAATCACCCCCTGGGGGAATGGCCATTCTGCAATCCCTTCTCCTCCATTCTCCTCTCGTGATCTTGGGTACATATGCAAAGGCACCTGGTGTGAGTTTAAGCCACCAGATCCAGTATTCAAACTGGGATTGACTAAATGGGAGTCCAGAGACATAACCATTATGCCACCTCCTGGTCCCGATATTTGGCAATTTAATGATGTCTAGTGTTTCTCAGATTTTGCCTTTTTTTAAGAATTATTTTATTTAACCTTATTTATTATTATCATCATTATTATTTTCCAGTTTGATCAGAGAGAGACAGAGAGAGAAAGAGGAAGTGAGAAAGCAAGCCACCAGGTCTGAGACTTGAACCATGGTCGGCCATGTGGGAATCCAGAGCCTTTAACCACCATGCCACTTGCCAGCCTCCTTTGTCTTCATTTTTAATGGTTATTGTTCTCTTCTTTTTGGTGACTTGTATTAGATCAGAGGTTTTTGTATTCACGATAAGATATTTTTCTTATGCATGGTCTAATCTGCTATTAATACTTTCCAGGGAGTTTTTGATATATTGTACTGTATTCATCTGTAAAAGTTCTGTTAGAGATTCTTTTTCAGGCTGTCTATCTCTTTATGGAATTATTTCAACATGGAATGATTTTCTCATCTCCTGGAATTGGTCGTCCATTTTCTCTTGCATCTCACTGAGTTTTGTTATGATGAATAATCTGAATTCTTTTTCTGACATTTTTGGGATTTCTTGTGTTTTCTCCATTGTTGAGGAGGAGTTATTGTGTTCCCTTGGGGGAGACCTATTCCCTGGCTTTCTGTATTTCTTGGGATGCTACTTTGAGTTTTAGGCATTTGGTGCAGTACTCACTTCTTCCTAATTTGGGGGGAAGGTTTTGGTAGGTCGTTTTAAAAAAATTAATTGAGTAGAGTTTTAATTGCACAAATCTTAACCCAATTCAAATTGGGCAGTTGTTCCCGACCAACTTCTAGACAATTCTGGGTATCCTCATGGTCAAATCGGTATTTTAAGTTCCAGAAAAGGGAACATGATGTACAAAATCGAAAGTGAAAAAAATGAGGTAAAGAAACAATTTGGCTTGGCTACATTTTGGTTTGTCTGTGTTAGAACAGTTTAAAAGGTGGGATGCCTTTGACTGACTGAAGCCTAGCTGCTGTGATTAACTATAAACTAGCAAGAAAGAAAGAAAGAAAAACAAAAAATGAGGTTACAGTTTGTTTACAGAAACCAAGCAGGAGTATGGAGGCTTTTTCAAAATTCTTTAACAGGGGCATGCTCCTGCACTTACCTATGGTGTGTTGTAACTGTGTGCCAGTTTGCCTGTTCTTCTATGGGTGGGAGTCCTGGAATCCACAATGGGAGTTTTAGGGTTTAGATTTTTTAGAGGAGGCTTTCTCTCCTTTCTCTTCCCCAGGGTGTTTGGGGTAAGTTCCTCTCAAGTCTGTTTTTAGGCAGCTGATTCCTCTCCCATCGTCTTCTGGTCTTGATGTGGTTGTGGGCTGAGCAGTGGAGGTCATATGTCAGGTAGTAGCCGTATTGGTGGAGGCAGGCCCTTTGCAGGGCTCCCTGCTATTGGAGAAGGCCTGCCTTAGAAGAGTGCAGCCCAGTGAAGACTCACACTCCCTGAGACTTCTTCACTGGTGCCTGGAAAAGTCTGCAGTGAAAAGAAGCACAAGCCAGTGGGGGAGGCTCACAGGTGTTATAAAGAGCCTATGTTGCAAAAAATGCCTGGTAGGGGCTCTTATTCCCTCAGGATTCTTCACCTGTGTCACAAAAAGCCTGTGGTGAAAAGGCTAACATTTCTACTTAAGTCTTTTTGGACAGAGTTTGGTCACAAGGCCACCATACCTAGCTATAAAGGAGGCTGGGAATGTACTTTTAGCTAGGTGCATTGGCACCCTGATTAATATCAAAGTTCTCTTCCTAAGGAAGAGAGGCAGAAATCAGACAGCGGAAAGTGACTAATAGTTGGGGCTGGTAGGTGCCATGATGGTTAAAAATGCTGGATTTCCACATGGCCAACCACAGTTCAAGTCTCAGACCTGGTGGCTTACTTTCTCATGTACTCTCTCTCTCTCTCTTTATCCCTGATAAAACTGGAAAATAATAATAAAGTTAAGTAAAATAATTTACAAAGACCCATCATTTAAAAAAAAATGACTAATAGTCTTCATCATAAGGACATAGATCCATTGATCACACCCTTTTAACCTATATTTCTGCCCCTCCCCCATCATGGCTTATTTCTAGTAGCTTAAAAACAAACTCAACGAATTCCAATAGCTTTAACTCCTTGGTTTCAAATCCTCTTCCAGCTACTTTGATAACATTATCTTTGATTCCCAGTCATGGTCCTTCTACTGTCCCTACTATCTTGCCTCCTCTTCCTTCTTTACCATAGTTGATAAGACTTTTGCTCCTCTCACCCCTACACTTACTGTCACAGCCCACTGCTGATTCTTTAAACATCAAACTCAAATCAACCGCATCTTATAAAAACCAGATATTCAGTAAGTGATTACTGAGTTATTCCAGTTGTTTGTTGTTTTCTTAGATATTCTTTCTTACAAGGGTATTATTTTCTATCGTTTTTATTTTTAGAGAGATTTTTGCTATAGGACATGTGTACTCACCAGAGAGAGAGAGAGAGAAAGCGAGAAATCACACCCCTCAGAGGGATAGCCACGCCACAATCCATTGTCCTCTCAGGATTTTGGGCACACATGCACACACACCTGGCTGAGTTTTAAGCTGCTGGGTCTGGGACTTGAACCGTGGTCAACGACATTGGAATCCAATGATGTAAACATTATGCCACCTAATGACCCCTATTTTCTATTCTTAACTGCAAAATTAATATTTTAGTTTTATTATGAGTTAACTAGATTCTTTTGATTTGATAACGAAGACCTAATTCTTTTTTTTTAAATTTTTATTATCATCATAATCTTCTTTATATTACATTGGATTACATATAACTTTACAGTGTATTACATTGTTTTTTCAAAAGGGAATGCCATGCATGTCAGTCAGTACAGAGACATTAATCTCCCCACTTCAACATTCCATATCTTTTCTGTTTTCCCCAATCATTATTTTTATTATTCTAATTATTTTTATAAAACAGTCAATTGCTATTTCTCGTTTTGCTTGTAAAAATACTTTGCCCATCATGAAATACTTCTCAGACCAATCCAGTTGAGAATACTATACATGTCATCATCAACAGTTAATAAGCCCTATCTGTTTCTCACTAACGTCCTGTCTCTCTATTGTTCACTTGCTATCTTTCTCTATCCTCTTCTCTTCACTTACCCCATTCCACACTGTCCTATTCTCATTAAGTACCTTCACTGTGTTTATGTCCTCCGAATTTTTGCTCTCTATTATAGAGTGCGGATAGTCGGTATATATTGAGTGGATACATACAATATCTTTCTTTCATAGCCTGGCTTACTTCACTCAGCAATAGATCCTCCATATCTGACCATTTTCTATCAAATTCCAGGGTCTTGTTATTTTTTATGGCTGAGTAGTATTCCATAGAGTATATATACCACACTTTTCCAATCCATTCATCGGTTTGTGGACATTTAGGTTGGTTCCATGTCTTGGCAATTGTGAATAATGCTGCAATAAACATTGATGTGCAAGCACTTTTCTGACTGAGCGTTCTCCTGTCTTTTGGGTAAATACCCAGAAGTGGGATTGCTGGATCAAATGGTAGTTCTATTTGTAGATCTTTGAGGAACCTCCATATTGTTCTCCACAGTGGTTGAACTAGTTTACATTCCCACCAACAGTGTAGGAGGGTTCCCTTTTCACCACATCCCCGCCAACACTTATCATTTTTTATATTCTTAATCTTTGCCATTCTGACAGGGGTTAGGTGGTATCTCATTGTGGTTTTTGTCTGCATTTCCCTTATGATGAGAGATGTTGAGCATTTCCTCATATGCTTTTTGGCTGTTCGTATGTCTTCCTTAGAGAGACTTTTGTTCAGCTCACTTTCCCATCTTTTAATCGGGTTAATCATTTTTTTTCGCATAAGGCACTTGAGTTCCCTATGTATTCTGGTTATCAGTCCCTTGTCTGAGGCATATTTAACAAAAATATTTTCCCATTCTGAGGGTTGTCGGTTCACACTTGTTACTGTGTCCTTTGCTGTGCAGAAACTTCACGAAGACCTAATTCTTAAACAATTGCTTTGATTCTGTGCAAAAATTTGTTTTAACTTCCAAACAATTGGCCTGACAGCACACTTTGGAAATGACCTTTTCGTAGGCTCCATTCTATTTATTCAGTTCTCCCCTCTACTAAATAGAAAAAAGACATGGGCTTTGGTTACTAGCAAAAGCAGATTCATTTAGATTGTTTCCAAAGCACAACAGGGTCAGTGACAAGATGTCTGTCTGGCTAACTCATCAAGGAAAACTACCCATTTTGCAATTCCCAAGAGAAAAGCACCAATAAGATTCTTAATGTTTTCCTCTGTTCTCCAGTCTCCTTCCTAATACTTGCTCTCTACATTCATTTGGCTACTTTCAAGTTTAATTTTTGTTCTAAACCAGAAAACAGTGTCCCAAATGTATGGGTGGTCCTCCATAAACTCTCCCTCTTCCTGTTCTAGTCATCACAGAGGGCTGCTCTTCAGGGACTTGGGGTTGAGACTGTGGCAGCCCTGGTGGCTGGCAACTGCTGGCAGGATGTAGTTATACTGCCCCGATGTGGCAGAATCTATCCTATTTCAAATGCTGCCTCATTTTTTCCTCATGCTTCTTTGAGAAACAAATCTACTAATGAGGAAGTTTGAGTGATTACCTCATAGGACATTAAGGGATAGTGGTGGACTTTGGGGGATCAGCAGCATTTCTTCCATCCCTTCCTCCTGACTTTACGTTCCTTCCCCTACATGGAACCAAGAACGAAAACTTGAAATTTTTTTAAATGACTCTCATCTGCCATCTCAAGTATACCTCCAGGAGGGAGAAGACAACCCACCAGAGAAGAGGTTGGTCAGTTTTTAATGTTGCGCTTTGATCTTGACAGGCTCTAAGTAGAGTTTGCAAATTTAGGACCCAAATGGTAACTCTGGCCCGTAGGCATACTGTGTTTGGTGGATGACAGTGTTTTGTGCTTGTTTTCAACCTTTAAAAAGCAATGTGGAAAAGGAAGATTTCATATACAAATCCAGACTTCTGGCTCCTTGTTAGCCTATTCCTAATTTGTAGCAAGGGAGTAGCAGTGAGTAGCCGCTCTT
>NW_006198305.1:730325-735984 GCF_000334495.1 Tupaia belangeri chinensis
TGGGGTTACCCCACGGCATTTTGTTACAGTTCTCAATTCTCCCTATTACGCACACGGCTGCTTCCCTCATTTACAAGATCTGCTCTGCCCTGTGGACATTTGAGTTTAGGATCCCTGTTGCAAATAGTTGGAGAGAGGGAAGGAGGCAGAAGTTTCAGGGAAGACTTCACGTAGGAGGGAAATGAGGCTGGTCCTGGAAAACCAATAGCAGTATTTCTAGTAAAGGAGAGAGAAGAGCACTCCAGATAAAACAGACAGGTTGAGAAAAGACAGAGTTATGAAGGTTATTGGGAAGGGTTCAAAAGAGCCTTATAAAGGGCCAGAATAATTTTTCAACCCATGATCCTGACTGGCTGTGGGGTTTGGTGGAGGATAGTGGCATGAAGACCCTGTGAAGGATTCCTCTCCTTGGAAATAAATAAATAAATAAAGTTTAAAAGTCCATAAAACAATTCCTGGTTCACAAAATGTACTCAATAAATGATCCCTAAAGGCTGTCTTATGTTACTGAGTTAGCCTCCAACAGAGGAATAGTTCCTAGACGAGGCAGAAGCCAAGGGTTTTTCTCTTCTTGGTTTTCCCCTCCTTTACTATTTCCCTTCTTTCTTCTTTTTCCACCCTTCTCCTCTCTCCTTTCTCTTTCTTTTGATATTTTTTACAAAATTCCCTAATTAAGTAAAGTAGCTTACATTAATTCTTTGAGTTTTGCTGATAGAAAATGACATAATTTGAAAATACTATTGGACAAGTTATGACATATTTTTTCTGTTTTTTTTTCTATGCAAAAATGCATCATGACTTTTCTGACAATGCAATGGTTCATTTATCTCTTTTCTAATAACATTTATCTTCCTTTATTATCATATCAGCCTTTCCTTTCTTACTGCATTTGACTTTCTAGTTAATATGTAAGAGGAGCGATAATGAATAGCAGCTTCATTTTATTCTGATTTCAGATTAAGTGCTTCCAGTGGTTATCATTACTTGCATCTTGGCTGGTGATATAATACTTTCTATGATATATTTAATAAATATTCTCCTTATTTATTTCACTAAGCCTTTTTTTTTTGAGAGAAATATTTTTTTTGTTGTTATAAGATGCGTGCACTTCCTGGAGAGACAGAGACAGGGAGACAGAAAGCAAGGAATCACCCCCCCAGAGAGATGGCCACGTCACAATCCCTTCTCCTCCATTCTCCTTTCTGGATTTTGGGCATGCACGCACATGCACCCATGTGAGTTTCAAGCCACGGGTCTGGTACTTGAATCACAATTGGCCATGTGGGAGTCCAGCAACATAACCACTACACCATCTGCTGGTCCTATAAGACATCTCTGCATGCTTCTTCCCTTCGGCTCTGTGACTTGGGAAGGCGCTGAGAGAGGATGCACGTCTGTCTGATATATTCCCACAAAACAAACTGCCAGCACACTTTCTATTTAACTGTTAGAGAGCAAGAAAAAACTTTTCCTTAGGACATGTCCAAATTATGGACTGTATTTCTTACCTTTAGAAATCATTCTTTACATTTAAAATTTTAAAAGGAAAAGAAACCTCCAAAGTATTACATCCTCCCTGTAAATGCATTTTCTTCTCTCCTTGCTGCCATTAAACCAAAACAAAAGCTGTGAAACAGAAAAGTGCTTGAGAGAACGGTGTGGATAAGAAAGTGATTTATTGACAGATCGAAGTCTTCGTGTCCTGAAGCTACCAACGCTTTAAAAAGAATGTCACTTTCTTTTCTTCATTGTGGAACCCAGAGATTGTAAAATGAAAAGGTGGTTTTTGTTGAATTTTTGATGCTGGCACGAGGTTTTTGTCCACTTTTTTTTTCTTTCATATATCTGTGTATAAAAGAAATTCTGTTCATTGTTTACTATGGGATTAGTATTACATTTTGAAGTGAACAAAATGATTTGTATTTCTTGATAAACTATTAGCTTGTAAATTTGAAAAAGTTTTTTTACCTCAATTAACTTAAAGTAATGGACCAATAAACATGTAAAGATGCTTTCTTTACCATGAGTCATGTCCTCATTTGTACCTTTATGTATGTCGACGGAAAAAAATAACCAACTGTAAAATTAATAATTAATGCGGTTTATTTCCAAGCCAAATGTGAGTGACCTAGGCCCGGAGAAGAGGCATACGTGCCTTTTCTCGGGGTGATCATGTACAGAGCTTTCTTTAAAAACAAAAACAAAAACAAAAAAAACTATCATTAAGTTTTAAATATTTCAAAATGTAATTTTGACATTGTTTTTTTAATTGTCAGAGGGCATATGCACACGTAGAAGAAACAGAGAGAGAAAGAGTGGAGTGCATCCTCCAATAGAGCCCAGTTATACTGCAATCCTTTCTCCCTCCACTTCTCTATTCCACCTGGATCCTGGGCATATGTGTGCGTATCCAGAGTATTTTTCAAGCCTTAGTCAGGGCTGAGATTCGAACCTCAGTCAGCCATGTGGAATCCAGCTTCCAATGCCTAGCACTTAACCACTGTACAATGGGACTGGCCCCATTTCAATATGTATTGAACTGCTTCTTCTCTTTTGAAATCTATTATAGCAACAAGTTTTCTAAAGTTAAAATAGCCATTTAAAATGTACGGTTGAGTTTGATTAGCCAGTATTTTACTTAGAATTTTTGCACCTTTATTCATGTATAAATTAGTCCTTATCTTACTGAGATCTTGACATTAGAAATGCACCCTTTACAGAATGGGTTGGGAAGCTTTTTGCCAATCTCTGTTTGCTAAGGCAAGTCACATAGAACTGGTAACGTTTATGTAACTGAACCCCCCAACATATAACATTTTTTTCTTTTTACAGATAATTTTTTGAAAAAGTTTCTGAGTTCTTTTGTAACAATAACCCTCCTTTGATTCTCTGCTAAATAACTCTTGGAGCCAAACAGGCTAGAGCATATTTTACAGACAATGAAACACTTTTATTCAAAATTTATAGAATGTCATCAAAGTTATGGTCAGAGGCAAATAAATAGCCTTAAATGGCTTAATTATAAAACACAAGAAAAAAATAAGCTCAAACAATTAAACTTTCTACTTAATAAATTAGAAATCTAACCAAGGAAACCTAAGAAAATTAAAGGTTAATGAATTAGAAAATAGAGAAACTATAAATTGGTTCAACTGTTTCTTTGGTGGAAAAAATATAGCAACAATAGGAAATAAAACAAAAACCTCTGCTAAATCTAATAAGTGAAAGAAAGGAAAGGAAAATAAAATAAAGCATTAAAAAGGGGGACATAAGGATAGAGTCATATAAAAGTATTACTGAAATAGACTATTTTCTGAGAAAATGTAAATTATCAAGATTTATTCAAGATGTTCAAAGTTGAAAAGAGACAGAGATGGAGAAACAAGTACCCTCAACAGGGTCTTGACTTTGCAATCCACCGGTGTTGGCTCCAGATCTCAGATGCCTGTGTACTGGTGCGCTCTGGAGGTGAACTTGGAACCTTACCAAGTAGGTTGACCTCCCAAAGTTACATTTTACCTTTGAGCCACTGTTTGGCTCAAAGGTATTGTCATTCCTTAAATACCATTATCTAAAGCAGGTCAACACAGCTCTCACCTGGAAGACTTCTAACAGCTTCTTAATGGTGCCCCAGTCATCACACCCCTTACTCCAGTCAACTCTATGCTCACTCCATTGCCCATCAGGTACCACTCCCAGACATTCCATGCCAACTCTGTGCTCTTTCCAGGTTTCATCTTCTGACATGTAAATCTGATCTTGTTACTTTTGTGCTTAAATCCTCTAGTAACTTCCATAACCAATAGAATGGGCCTCAACATCCTTATGACTCATTATGTCTTCATGTCCAAGTCCCATGAGGTCTTCTTTATATCGTCTTCCTCCAGACCCCCTGAGCTCATTTCTGGTTTTTTGTTTGTTTGCTTTTGTGTGTGTGTGTGTGTGTGTGTGTGTGTGTGTGTGTGTGTGTATGTGGTTTTGTTTGTTTGTTTGTTTGTTTTTGAGAGAAATTTTTGCTACAGGGCACTTGCCAGAGAGACATAGAAAGTGAGATATCGACACACACACCGCCCCCCTCCCGGATGTGGGGGGGGATGGCCACACTGCAATCCCTTGTTCTTCATTTTCCTCTTGGGATCTTGGGCATGCATGAACATGTGCCTGGCGTAAGTTTTAAGCCCCTGGGTCCGGGATTCGAACTGCTGCTAAGTATGTGGGAGTCCAGCGACATAACTGTTACAGCATCTACTGGGCCCTCATTTCTGGTTTTGAAAGGAGGTATTTATATTCTCTCTTGCTCTCAGTCTCTGTCTCTTTCTCTCCTACCTTCCAGACTCTGGATATGTGAATTCCTCAGACTGAAACCTGCTCTCTCCTCTTCTTACTCTGGATAACTGCCTCCTCTTCTATCAAAAAAAGAGCTTTGGGTTCTGAGCCGCTTAGATTGATGTCTGGTGCTAGGCAACACCGCCCCCTAGAGGAATTCTATGTGCTCTGGACCAGCCACTGGCCAATTTTAAGGATGTTTTCAGAACATAATGATGGGATATTCAGAGATCTCCATGGCTGCCATACCCTAATTATCTCTTCAAATATTGCCCCTGTCTCATTTTCCCCCCTACTCTTCTGCAAGTTCAAAAAAAAATCTCTTAGACTCTCTTACTGGAGCCTCAGGTCTCTGATTCGCTCTTATATTATCTATCTGTGTGTCATTCTAATAGTTTCTTTTCTCCCATATTCTAGTTTGCCAAATCTCTCTTCAGCCATGTATAACTTCTACTGAGCTATTAATTTTGCTAATTGCATTTTTTAATTATAGAATTTAATTGTGATTCTTTTTCAATTCTGCCTTTTAACTTTTTTTTTTTAATTACCAGAAATGCATGCCCTCCTGTGTATGTGAAAGAGGGAGAGAGGGAGGGAGAGAAAGAGGAGGGAGGGAGAGAAAGAGGAGGGAGGGGGAGAGAGAGAGAGAGAGAGAGCACTCCCCAATGGAGCACAGCCACATTGTAATCCTACCAGGATGATTTGGGGCATGTATACATGTGTGCCTAGCATTTTTTTCAAGCCACTGGGGCTGGAACTTGAACAACCGTCAGTCATGTAGGATCCGGCTTTCTGTGCAAATGCTTCACCACTGCACTACAGGGCCAATCTTGCTATGTTACTTTTTAATATATAGTTTCCAGGTCTTTACTAAAAATTTTAAGGCTATGTTCTATTTCTATTAACATAATCAGTTATAAATATTTGTTGGATAGTTCGCATATAATTTCCGTAGTTAAGTCTTTGTGTATCTCTATCTGTTGTCTTGCCCTTCTTTTTCACTATGGAATCTTGTTTCTGAGTGTGCTCTTTTTTGCTTGTTTGTTTTCAATACACTTTTTCTGTTTCTCAGAGTGTATGCATCCTCTGAGAGAGAGAGACAGAAACAAAGAGAGAGAAAGAGGGAGGAAGAAAGCACCCCCTGCAAAGAGGACATAGTCACTCCATGATCCCTTCTCCTCCATTTCTCCATCCTGTTGGGACGCAGAGTATCCATGCACCTGCACCCAGAATGTTTTTCATACTGGAGCTGAGATTTGAACCTGCATTTGGGCATGTGGGATCTGATTCCCTGAACCACTTGACCATGGAATCAACCTACCTAGTTATCTTT
>NW_006198305.1:736015-752949 GCF_000334495.1 Tupaia belangeri chinensis
CTATGTAATTGTAGTGTTTGAAAAGTTGTTTGTAGTAAAAATATGAGGCCTAGGATGAGAACATGTTTATCTTGAGAGCATTTTCATTGATTTCTGGTAGGCACCCAAAGCTACTACTAGTCCAGACTCCCTTAATGTGAGTTCAAGTCTCGAGCTTCCCTTGGCCATGTAGAGATGTAGTTCCAAGCTGCAAGTCACTACTGTCAGATTTTCTCCCAGTTCAACTTATTCTGAGACTAGGGCCCTTCTGGGTCCCAACTTAAAGAGGGGATGTCTTCCCATAGGACCTATTTTTGGTGTGCTCTGGGTTCTGACTTTCAATTCTTGGGCCTAGGAATTCGTCAGGTTTCATCTTCAGCTGTTTCTTTTGGATAAGCAAGTGCCCCAGGACAAAAGCTGCTTTGAGTACTGGGTTCTTACCCTCTCAAAAATGAGTTCAAGAATTCCTCCTTAGCACGTTTGCTCTTTGATGTTTTAAAAAATATTTCTCCCAGACGTTTTAGTGTCCTATGCAGCTGAATTGGTCCTAAGGACTTTAATTTCCACACCAGAAATGGAACTCCCTAGGTCCATTTTCCTTGGCCGTAGGAATGCCAAAGGATAGAACTTTAATTTAGCTCTTGGTTATGGTTCATGTCTGAAAAGTCTTTCTAGACTGTGTAGTTGGACTCTCAGACTGAAGGAGCCAAACCAGAAGAAGAAATAAAAGCTGCTTTCTTTCCAGCTCCTTAGAGCATGGCAGGGGAATGTCCTGTCCGGCTGTCATTTCTCTTGAGCTGTTCTCTAGGGTTAAGGAAGACTGAGTCCCTATTTCCACAGCCTGGCTCTCAGATACTCTGTCAGAACTAAGCCATGATGGACTGCAGTTCTCAGAATGCATTTTTTGTGGGGTTCCTCTGGTCCATACTCCTGCCCCCCAATTCTTGGTTTGCAGGAGCCATATTTCCCAGCTTGCAGTGTGCCTCTAAGTCCCAATCTTACTTCTTTTCTAATTGTGTTCTGACAACCTTTGATTGAATGCAGGTGAGGTGTGGGGAGAAGAAAGAGGGAAGGTGCCCTGGCTATCCTTTTGTCCAGTTGACTCAGACCTTGAATCAGGGTCAGGATAAATAATGGCTCCCCCAAAGAAGCCCACATCCTAATTCCTGCAAATTTTGAATATGTTACCATACATGACAAAAGAGACTTGCTGTTGTGATTAAGCTAATGGTGTTGAGATGGGGAGATTAGTCAAGTGCCCTAATGTCACCCCAGGTGAAGGAAGGTGGGAAATCAGGGTCAGAGGAAGTGATGTGACAATGGAGCAGAGGCTGGAGTGATGTAAGGTGGGGCCTCAGGCCACATTGCAGGTGGCCTCTCAGAGATAGAAAAGGCAAGGAAACAGATTGTCCCCTAGAGTCTCCAGAGGGAACCAGTCATGCTGACACCTTGATTTTAGGACTTCTTTCTTCTAGGACAATAAAGTAATTTTGTCTTTTTTTTCCCCTTAAGTTTATTTATTTTTTTTTTAACAACAAAAGAAAGAGAGAATACCTCTAAGAAGGTCTCAACACCTTAATCTACCCCAGTTAGTCCCAATCACAAGCAGACATGTGCCTGGCATACTCAGGAGGTCTCTGGACTTGAACCAGGAACCTTCCCACATGGGATTGCCTTGCAGAGCATTTCATTTTATCACTGCACCACCATCTGGCCTCAAATTTGCGGTCTGAAGCCACTAAATGTATAGCAATGGATTCATCACCTAGCCCTACAACTATTTTAGTTAATGGCAGTTGTTCTCAGATACTGGGAATAGATCAATGGCATGCTCTCAACCTAAACTGTCATGACTTTGGGGGCAGGTTGAGTTTTCCTATGCCTTCTGGGCTGCTGCTGCTTCCTTTTGAGTGTCATAAAACATAGGCATTTCATCATCATGAGGAAGCTGCATTGGCTTTTGCAGGATATGTAGTATCTTCTCTCTGAAGAACAAAGAAACATTTTCTCTTTCTGGTGATGGAGCAGGTTATTTATCCCATGTCGTTTGTCCATTTTCTGTGCAAAGTCCAGTGTTAATCATCAGCTCATATTTTGAGAGTCCCTTTGGGGAAAAAAATGGAGATTAAATTAAAACACAAACATACTTTAAATGCTGTAAATATTCTGTCTCTTTCAGTATCTCATTGAAGACATTGTCAGTATTTTAGATTATGGTCTGGGTATTTAAAACAGGATTGTGACATGGTGTGGCCAGCAAAGAACAAGTAGCCTTCATCTCTCTGTGCTTCTGCTTCTTGCCTGGGAAACAGAGACTGACTAGTTTGAAATTCATTTTACGTTTTTTCTATTGACATAAATTTGGAGCTATAAAAACAAATAAGGGGGCCAGTCAGTGGGGTGGTGGTTCAAGTGGCTTGACCCCTAAAGAACAACTGTGTGGTTCAAGTCCTAGACCCCAGGGCTTGAGAAATGCTCTAGGCACATGCACATGTGTGCCGAGGATCCCAAAGGAAGAAAGAAGAAGGCATTGGTGCATAACCGTCTTCCTGGGGTGTGATTTCTCACTTTCCCTCGCTCTCTGTCTCTCAGGCAAGCACAGGCACCCTGCAGCAATAACTAAAAAATTAAAATTAAAAAAAAAGAAAGCACAGTCCTTGAATTCATCAAGGAGGATAAACAGCTCAACAAATAATTACAATGCAGCATGATAATTGCTACAAAACAATGATGTAATGAGCATGTAAAGGAACCAGGCAGAAATGGTAGAGGTATTTGTTAACCAATTAATTAATTGAGACTATTCCAAGTTTCGTGTCAGATGCTAGATAGTGCCTCACCTTGTGAATAATATGAAACCATGAAATAAACTGTGTTCGAAACACTAGACCACGAGTGCCTGGGGCTCCCCTCTCTGCTGCTCCCAAGCATCAATATGTGTTTCAAAGCTATGAGGTCTACGCAGGCAAGACACATGCACAGGCTTTGGAAAAAAGCTCCTCACCTTAACCTCTGAAGCTTTGTAATCCTTCACTCAAAAAGTGTGCCCTTTTTAAACTCTGTTGAGCCTAGTAATGGGGTTAGGGTATTGCCCGATGCCCAGGACAGACTTGAGTATTCCTCTCTGGGATTCAAACACTGCCCACCTTAGGGGAGCACTCACATTTTATGCCCTTGTTTTGTTTACTCCCTTCTTTTCCTAAGTACCCACATTCAATTTCACAGTCACAAGGTTTGGTGCTCTCAATATCTTTATTTCCCTATACTTGAATATAGCTTAGTTTTCAAGGATTCCCTTTTTCCTAGCCTGTGATAGAAAAGCTAATCTTGCCACCTTGAGGTAATTCTGTCACCTTGGGTTTGGACCATATTGCTTTTAGGGTTAACACTCAATCTTTAATTCTTCTTGGCCCTTTTTTGCCTCCTGACCAGCAATAATCCAGGTTCCGAGTGTTTGGTATTATCAATTATTACATGTGGTGTCAGAGAAGGGGCATCAGTCCTCTATGGGCTCCTCTTCCCAGACATTCACATCACTTGTCTTTTCTCTTGATGAGGCTGGTCTTGGAGACTGTCCTGGTAACTGGGTGGGCTTTCTTTGTAGAACCAGTGTCCACTTGGCTCCAGCTAGAGATGATTTCTCTTTGTGCTGTCCACCTCATGGGCTTTGCTCACCTCACCCCTTATTACTCTATTGGCCAGCCCAAGACTTTCTGAAGACACCTTCCATGCCCTGGCTTGGTTGTGTGGAATGTTCAGATTTTCTCTTTGCCCTGTGGGAGCCAAGGAAGATCTGGTGGAAGGGCTGGGTTAGACCCTCCCTGCTAAACTCTCTACACTACCATTTCTGCTCCCCTGTGGCTATACTATGTTGATGTTGGGTATTCTTTGGGTTTGTTTTCTTCTACAGTTGCAGACAGCATGTATTTGTCATGAAGGCCTTCTATTCCCAAATCTTCAAGTATATCCAGGATTTTATTACCAATTCCCAGTTTTGACGCTGATGTTTAGACAAAAAAGATAAATACCACACTAGTATTTAAACTCTTATTTCCCTTTTCTGATCTCTTCAAAGTTATGTTTCTCCAGCCCAAAAAAGGAATATATATTTTCTTGTTCTTTGATTTCTGGAATACAAGAGTACTTCAAACAGCATGGGGAAAAGCTGAATTAAATTATGGATTTATTTTGATGAAAAAAAATTTAAAAACGGTGTGTAATTTTCTTGTAATATGTGTTTTTAATGAACTTTTTGAAGACTCCTTGTAACTCTAGGCCAGGGTTGGCAAGCTATGGTTCTTGGACCAAATCTAACTGCAGTCTATGTTCATAAATAAAATTTTATGGGAAGACAGTCATACCCACTTTTTTACAATTATCTAGAAGCTGCCTGCTACAGAGTTGAGTAATTGAAGCAAGAACTGTATGGTCTGCAAAGCCTTATATTTTTACTATTTGACCCTTAAAGGAAAAGTTTACCTACCTCTGCTCTAGGCTCTTAATCCTCTAGGACTGGCATCAGATATTTAAAACCAAGCTTTTCAAATCCAAAGAAATGTAGCCCTCCTCAACTCCCACCCTAGTGTTTGGTTCTTACAGCTGAAAGCCATGACTTAAGACTCTTCTGGAACTCAAAGCCAATTGTTCCCAGGAGGCTTCTATGTGTCTTCCTTTCTCTAGCATAGTAAGTTTGGTTTGGTTTTAATGGTGAAAAGAGAAAATGCATCAATTACTATTGTGAAAGGTCCCATGACCCTTTACCTGTGACTTTCTGCTGAGTGCTTCTGTGGCTTCATCCTCACATCCACATCTGGGAGAGCCTGGCGCAGAGCATTTTCCAACCTGACAAATGCAGCAATTTCCCCAGAGAGGATCACAGAGACACTGGCTACTACTGAGCTGCTTTGGGGACAGGTTCACCAAATGCAGGAGTTGCAGAGTTGTTAGTGTGGAAAAGATGATAATGTCTACCTTCTTCTTCACTGATACTTCCCACCCGCTCTCTTCCCTGCAGCAGTTTAATGATAAAAACTTAATAAATAGTGAGGGTAAAGAGGAGAACAAATGTCTGAGATAGGTTTTGCTAACCCCATTTGTGGAGCACTTATATGGCATGCCCAAGTCAGCCATGTAACAGGGGACACAGTTAGGATTCAAATGCAGGTTTAGCAGATCCAAATCCAGTGTTGGGAAAGTCAGGATGTATTTTTCTATGTTTTTCTATGCAAAAATGTGTTGTTATTTTACCAATAACCCAATAGTATCTTACAAGGCCTGACAAAAGTCTAACTATTCTGAAGAGTGTAAGGGAGACTTGTCCTTCAAAAAGGTTGTCACCATCTACATAAATGATTAGAGAAAGCTCTGGAAGAAAACACACAAAGAAAAAATTCATGATTATCTCTGAGAACATGGTAGGTTTGGGGGGGCTGAGGGTGTTGTTTAAAGGGGACTTGAACCATAGCTGTAATTCCCTTCTTTTTTTTTTTTTTGGTAACAAATGTATTTATGCGTTGCTTGTATAATTAAAAATTCATTTAAAAAAATGAGCACTACCAAAGGATTTTTCTGTACCACATTCTCCAGCTAATACATTTTTCCATTAAAGGATTTGGATATTAGCATTGATGTTTTACTTTACTGTTTATTTTATAAACAGAAAAAAAAGAAGAAAAATCAAGAAAGGAAAGCATGAAAGCAACCAAGATACTTTGGCCCCAATTTTTAAAAATGCTTACCATTGTACTCAGTACTAAAGCTAATTGAATTGAGAAAATGGACTGCAGTGAGTGAAGTGTGACAGTGACTAGACTACTTAATTTGTTGGTTTCTTTCAATTTATGACTCGTCGTCATAGACGATTTGTCTTTGATGGTCTTTCTCCTCTTGTGTTTATTTCTAGTCATAAAGCATCTGGTCTGTATAATTAAGGGGAGCTGAGAAAATGTAATTAGCCAAACATGCAGAAAGTAGATGGCAAATCATCCTCATGACAGGAATGTAGCCCCAGACCATATTCCTTCTTGGATAAAAACCTTATTTATTGTCTCCTGGGATTGTTAATACATTGTATTGCTCCATTCCCTGAAGACATTTCTCTATAGCTCCCTCTAGTGGTTGATCTGTTTTAAATTTGCCTTTACAAACTGCTTCCCCACCCTTCAGCCCCATTCCCAATTCTGGATGCATGTACTAAAAAAAAAAAAAAAAAAATAGTACTTTTTGGCTTAGAAATGCCCCCAGAAGATGCATGGTTTAAGGTCTAGTTTAAAAGCAAATGCCATCTGGATTGAGAAGAATGTCAGACGTAGAACCCAAAGCAACAGTAGCAGCAACTTCTAAATAGCCTCAGAATCCCAACAGCTGCATGCCATGGCAACTTCTAGAAAGGATAGGGTGTTAAGGTAAGTGCACATGCCCAGACTTTGGTGCCCTTTGACAGGCTCCTGATGATCCACAGTTGAGCATCTGTATGTATAACAGATTGTAGGGTTTGAGGCATGATGAATATCATGATGGGCTTATAGTAGAAAGATTATTATCATCACAGGAGTGTGGACAGGTTCATCTATAGGGGCATATGTGGAGCCTGAAAAGTTAAAGATTTTTTAAGTCATTCTGTTTTAACTACTACTCGAACATGTTTTGTCAAGTGGTGAATAAGGATAATCTGAAACAACAATGATAAAACACAAACCAAATGGCCCGATTGTAATCTGTGGCTGCTAATTGGGCCACCATAAGAGAAACAGCCCTTTATTTCATTACCTCAGTTGCTGAGTGAAATACACGTGAGCACAGGAATTCTGGGTCCCGGTGTTTGGATTCAGAGCTGAGACGCAGCTCTTCCCTGAGTGTAATCTTGGGCAAGTTGCTCAATTGCTTTGAGTTTAGTTTACTCACTTGTGCAATGCAATAGCACCTATTGTATAGGATGGGCATCAACAGTAAATGAATTAGTGAGTGCAAGGAAAGGACTTAGGACAGAGCTGTGTCCATGTAGGCTGAGTGACTGATAATTCTTACTCTTGTTAAATTAAACTGCTTTGTCCTAAAACGGATGGTCGTTGTACTCCCACACTAGGATTCCCATGGATAAGCTGAAATTGTACATGTTATGCTGTTTTCCTGACCTAGTTGCTAAGTTATGGCCTATCACACTTCAGTCAATCACAGAAAAGTCAGTCACAGAAAGCCCACCTTTTGGGCTGTTTGTACAGCCTACCGTCCAATCCAATTGTTTCTCTACCTCATTCCTTCACTTTCATTTTTTGCACGTCATTTTCCCTTTACCGGAACTTAAATACCAAATCTACTATGAGGCTAGCCGGAATGGTTTGGAAGTCCAGGATAAACTGCCCAATTTAAATCGTGTTAAGATTTACTCAATTAAAACTCTACTCTATTAAATTGGCTGGCTTATTTTTCTTTTAACACTCTTTTTCACCACATCACCAGGTCATGTCTCACATTTGCTCCCAAACAAGTAGCATCTGCTATGATCTCTCATTGCTATGATTTCCCATGGCCCTCTGCCTGCAGAGTAGGTGACAGTGCCTCAGCATAGCCTCCAGGGCCCACCGTCATGCTGCTGTGGACATCTCTTGGGATGACTGCCTGACTTGCCCTCCCTCTCTGGCTGCCATGGTCCTAACTTCCCTGTGTGACGCTATCCCTCACTGGGGGTGGTTAGTTGAGGAGCTGGCCCTTGGTTGTGCCAAGTAGTCTGTCTCCTGTGAATCTAAAAACTTGGAATAAACAGGCTCAGAGGTTGACTGTTGCTGGAGCTGAGTCATGCTAATAAAATTGCTCTATAGAGAGTATGAGCTTATTATGCAATGGTCACAACCCCAGCCATGCTCTCGTCAACCTCGAGGTCAGCTCCTGTTTCTTAGAGAGCTGGAGAGTGGGCCACTCAGTGCACCTTTCCCCATCTATACTCCTGCTCCTTGGTGAGGATTTATGCCTCAAAGCACAGAGCTCTTTACCGTTCCCTTTAAGTGGCAGGTGGGAACTAGCTGATCCTATGATTCTTTGTAAGCTGAAAGTAGATGTTTTGTGTGTAAAGCTGAAGCAGCAGAGAGTTATGGTCTGGAGCGGATGGAGGACATTTGTAAAATGAGCAGATATCCTGTTTTCCATGAAATCAGGTATTAAACATGTCACAGGTGAATTCACTAGGATTATGGACAATGTACAGAGATTCAAGCATGTCTGTTTATTTCTCTCCTCTCTTGAGAGCCACATAGCAAGGAGGCAATGATATATTAATAAAATAACACTGACTTTGGAGACCAGGTAAATTCAGATTCAAAATTTTGACCCAGGATCCTAGTGGGCTTGGGCTAGAGGACGAAGGGAAGAGGATCACAGCTTGACTAGGTGCTCTCTCTCCCTCTCTCTCTTTCTTTTTCTCCCTCCCTCTCTCATGCATGCACACATGCTCTATCATGAATTATTTAAAAAGCATCTCATGTCCTAACATGGCTTTGTGGTGATAAGAGATTTAGTTAACCTTTGAGCCTCAGTTCCCTTGTTTGTCAAATCAATATGGCAGTATGATATTAAGGAGTCATAGAACTCTTTAAGTCACAAGTGATGGAAGTCCAACTTGAACTTACTTGAACATTATCCAGAAAAGGAACCTATTAGCTCCTATTTCCCTTCCTGGGACAGGCCTGACCTCAGAATTGGCTGGACTCAGAGACTGCATCACCAGCACATACAGTTCTCATCACCACTCACCTTTCATAGGACTTTTATTCTCCCTTTCTGAAGAAGGACTGCATTCAATGGTAGGGGACATGTTCTAAACTCAGATCTTTCCAGATAGACATTTCCAGGGAATTAATGTTCTGATTCCTCAGGCAAAGATCCCTGTCCAGCTTGGATCAGTCATGGGGCTGTGGGAGGAGATGTTGTGCTTGGCTCAACCTGAACCATGGGACAGCCCTTTGTGTGGGTGTTGGCATAGTGAGCCTTTGGGGGAGTCACTAGGAGGTGTCCCAGTGTATCTACCTCCTTACAGTATTTTTGTGATTTGAAGGAAGTCACAAAGTAAAGCACTGCTCCTGGTATGGTCTCTCTATTGACAGGACCCCGGAGGATGTTCTGGGAAGTGGGTGGGCATCTTGGTATCTCTGTTCCTCTAATGCTTCAGACTCCTTATGCCCAGCATGACATTTACAATTTTTTCCTGACACTGTTCCTCGGGTGGCCCCACCCTAGACCTGCAGCATGCTGGGGCCTTTGCCCTCACGCCTGCCACTGCTTCTATTGCAGCCGCACGGCTGTCCTCTGTGCCCTTTCCCATTCCCACGGCCATCACTGTGATCTGTTACCTCACCACCTCCTCAATAGGACCAGCTCCAATCTTGTCACTTCCTTGCTTCAAAATGATAGTGTCTTCCCATCACTTCCGAAATTAGGGAGACTCCATAGGTTGGCATTCAAGGACTACCATGATCTTACCCAAACAACATCTAAGCCACCCATGCAGGTATTGGATGTTCAGGTCCTGATACTGCAAGGCAAATAAGTAGAAAAGGGCTTTGGGGACCAGGGGAAGGAAATAAACAGGAAGGACTAAGGCTGACTGGTGGCAGGTTGCTAGGCAACCGTGCAGTGATAAAAGCTACTGCTCTGAGGCAGAGGATAATAAAAACCACCCAAAACTCCTGCATTCTTTGGCTTGTGTTTTCATCGGAAAGACCAACCAGTTTAGGGAACTATCTGATAGAATTTTTGTGAAGGCATTTGCCTCTGGTAGTTAATATGTTGAGACTCAATAGATTTTTCCACTTTGGTGGTAAAAACATGTAAACTACTATTGTTTTTATTGAAGAATGTGTGTAGGCAGTTGGTGGGAGTGGTATACAGGGGGGGAAATTTTCTAAGCAGCAGAAAAGAAGACTGAAATGATTTCATTATTCTGGTTTTTCAAGCTAGTTGCTTCTATTTCCTGATGGTTGCCTGGAGACTTTGTTTATATGTATTTATGTATTTATAATGAAATAAATGCTGACCTCAGACCTAGAAATCCAAATGAAAACATGATATCTCAACACTGAGATACCGAGTGTTTGATCTGTGAGACTAAGAGAACATGCTTACCTGCCTTGTTCTAGTTCAAGACTACTTTTCTGATCTCGAAAAAAGAGATTTGCATCCATAATTTTACACACACACACACACACACACACACACACACATGTATTTTGTAAAAAGAAATTTGAAGTAACTCAGAGTTTTTCCCTACTAAGTTATTTTTTTTTAAATCGCAATGAGCAATTATTTATTTCCAATAACATTCATTTAATCTTAGGAATGCTTGCAAACACTCCAGGAACCCAGACATGCTTAGCATAGAGGGGAGCATACGAGACAGTGCAAAGGTGGTCAATAATCTACTGAAATATCAGGCAATATAAAGGCATGGAGAGCAGCTGTGGACACCAGGGACAGTGTGGGAGAGGGTGGGAAATGGCAGAGGGCTAGAGGGGGGACTCAAGGGGAAAAAGAGAGAAGTGAAACAGTTAAGAAATACCAACTATAAAATTATCTGTTGATGAAAATAAGTATGGTAGTACCTTTGATTGGGCCAATATTCAGTGTATTCTGGATGGGGAAAATGCATTTTGTGGGCTGTAATGATATACAGTGAATGAATGTAAAGTAAATAATAATTTTAATCTACTTCCTACTTGTCATCTGCCTTGGCCCAACTCAGCTGGTCAAGCAGATGAATGCAGAGGAGATGGGCAGTGACCAGCACGGCTGCAGATTTGGCATCTGCGCGTCAGATGACTCATGGGTCAAAACCAGATTTTTCAAGCCCTGCTCTGACTGAAAAAGTCCCAGTTTCACTGTGCCTCATATCCTGTTCTGTTTTCATGGAAAAGAACATCAAAAGAAATGCACATTGATTGATTTCCCTGACTTACTCTTTTTTTCCCCTGGCTCTAAGAATTTTCTGTTTTTCACTCTCATAAGCCTGCAGTTAATTTAGCATTTGAAATGTGAACTTCTAAAAGAAACTCCCATGATGCTTCATAGCCATGTTTGGTTTTGTTGTTCTCTTAAAGTCCTCTTCTGGTTTTTGTTAATATTAAAAAAGAAGAAGAAGAAGAGAATGGGGGAAGAGATTTTCCAGTGTGTTTCCCAGCCACTTATAGACAAACATCAGCAGGGCAAGTTATTCTAATATTGCAGTAAAGACTTCCAGGCAGCAAAAAAGAAGGCATGTGGCAATAATTTTAAAACAAATTGCTGACAACACAATAACTGCATTTTCCTCTTAGAGATGTCAGAATTTTCCAAGCACTCTTAAGAACTGTTAGGTCTTCTGTGCCCTTAGAGATTGTCGGGTTTTAATCCTCATGAAATACTGGTCTGCATCTCCAGAGAGGAGGAAGTACCACATCACTTTAAAAATCAAGCTTATGATTTGCAAGAAAGGAAAATTATATGCATTCCTTGGGTGGTGATTGTACTTTTTGCCTGGACTATAGTAGCATGCTCTGCTGTTCTTGATTGATGGACTGATTCAGTCCATATTTATAATTAGCAGGGAACATAGACAGGTTTCCTGTTCTAATAGATTTTACAAGCTGGTGTGGGAGGTACTGGGAGAATGTAGATAGATGTTGCATGAGTATTTACAAGTGCTCCTAGTTTTACAAAAAAAGAGGGTAGTTGCTGTATATACTAGTCTAACCTAGTGAGTGGAAAGAGGGCCATTGGTGTTTCCTCCTAACCCTCTAAGCACCTGGCCCTCCAAGGGAGGGGGGTTCTGTTTCCCCTCCCCATGAATTTGGGCTGGCCCTGTGATTTGCTTTGATCAGCAGAATCATGATCATGGTGGCAGAAGGGACACCATGTGACTTTCAACCACAGTCATTAAGATGCCTTGCAGTTTCTGTTTTTGCCCTCCTGGAAGTCAACCATCATGTAAAGAAGTCCAGCTGGAGAAGTCTCATAGAAAGAGAATGAGACCCATCTCAGCTGCCATCCCAGCTGAGATGCTAGACATGTGAGTGAAGCTGTCTTAGACCCTCTAGCCTCAGCCGAGCTTGTTCACTGCCATGTGGAACAAAAATGAGATGTCCCTAATCAATCCCAACTTAAAGACTCACAAACAGATGAATGATGGTGGTTTTAAGCTACTATGTTTTGAGAAGGTTTGTTATACAGCAATAGATAACCGAAACAGAGAGTCAGAGAGGTTTTCTGGAGGAAGTTCTACAATATTTAAGCTAAGATTTGAAGATTGGGCAGAATTTGACCCTTTGAGAATAGACTGGTGTTTCAGGAAAAGGTAAAAAGTGAAGATCCCAAGGCTGAAGAAGAAAAGTGCCTTCAGGAGCTAGGAGAAGCCTAGTATGGCCGGAATATAGATAAGTAGCGAGTTTGGAGGCTGGAGAGGTAGATGAGGGCCAGATCATACAAAGCACATACGAAAAGAACATACATGATGCTTACTGAGTGTCAAATGGATTTCCAGATCTTCATGCAACATGATTAGCTTAGCAAAAATGAAAATAAGGTCTTTGCCCAGAGGGGGAAAACACCATTCCATGGATGTTTCTAGCTATTAACACAGATGTTGCTGATTACAAGTAAGATCTGATGAGAAAGAGATTTATATACCCAAGAAATATTTGTCAAGGAACAGTCACCTTCATGAGAAGAAGAATCCATAGTGTATGTCTGATGAACATGAACCAGTGTCACATACATAAAAAGACTACATTTCAGAAGTCCATCCATACACATCCCCTCCAAAACTAGTCAGGCAATTATGTGTGGCCTCAGGAAAGTCACTTAACTTCACTGAGCTTTATCTGTAATACTGGAACACCACCACCCTCGCCATAGGCTTATTGGGAGTCTTACATGCAAAAAATGTATGTGAAGCATCTAGCCAAGTATGTGTTAGGTTCTTCAAAAAGTGACAACAAATTAAAAGGGGAAAATTGTCTGGATACAGGACAGAGGCAAGGCAAGGCATATCCAGTTACATAGCAGAAACAGAATTCAATCATTTAAGAAAACAGAAAAGAGTCATTCTTTAGCCTTCTTTATTTTATTTGTTAGGAAATCTATTTCTTCCAGTGGAATGTGGACTATCCTGGAACAAAAAACAGTTGCAGGTTAAGGGTTAGCAGAGCCTTCTCCTGAATCCTTTCCCATTTTCAGTAGCATGATAGGTCATCATGAGCACATCCTTTGAGTCTGTCTCATAAGGTGATGTCCAAATGTGTAACAAGGAATTCACTGTGGAGTTTACTGCGTGCCAGGTACTCTACATACCCAAAGTTACTAACTTTCTCAGCAATCGCCAGTGAGGGGTGTCGATGTTCCTATTTGCAGGTGAGCCAGGTTAGAGAAGTTGTTAACTTCTGTGGTCCTAGATCTTACTAGCAGAATGTGCCTCAGAATTCAAATCAAGATGTGCCTGACTCCAAAACCTGTGCTCCATTTTCTAGGTCAAGCCACCTCCTTTGAGGCACCCCTATGTTTAGATGTATGGTCATTTCTGAAAGAAGTCATCCCATTTTAAAGTTATGAGTTCTCACCAGGCACACAGTGTCTCCTTAAGGACTACCCTAAGTGGGTGGCTGTATCTTTAAAGCAATGACTATGTCAAAGCAGATGAGCCCAGGGGAGGTAAATCATTCCTTGGGAGAAAGAGCGTAAGGGGCCAATATAGTCTGTTTTCTGGAAACTGTGCTCAAGAAATGGCCAAAATGGACTCTTCCAACAGACTTTCTTGTCTTCTTATTTTAAAGCATATTCATCTATTTAAAGCTAGTCAAACTGACTAAAAGTCAATAGAGATTATCTCTAAGGGCTGCTTTAGCTCTAGGATTCTATTATCTCATAAATTCTGTAATACTGGATTGTCAGAACTGTTTTGTGGATATGTGGAAATGTTCATAAACAGAGCTCTGATTCCTCTAATCTTGGGTACAGGCTCACTCATATCTAAGAATGGACAGTGTTTGACAGTTCAGGCTGAATGACTTCTTCCTAGGAAGGAAATAAATATGTATTTATTAAATGTTGTTATGTGTCAGAAAAATAGGCTAATGATTTCCCCTTTTTTGCTATCAAGCCTCAGTCTGGCAACCCAGTGTATCAAAGCTAAATTTGGCCCAAAAACAATTTATGAAAAATTTCATCTTTATCATTGGTACCTGCTTGCTGTGAAATAGACCCAATCTTCCATGCATCAAAACACTTGTTTGGATTGAGATATGGCATGCAGAGCAAAAACTAGGATATTTTTCTGGGAAAATTACAGAAAAGATTTGAGTAAACATCGAAGTGCACATTTCAGTACTGTAGTGAAATATGGCCAGACAAACCCCAGAAAACGAGGTGATACCCAGCCATCGCTGGAGATGGGAGATGGGTGGGCTTTTGGGGAGAACCAGAAAGATGGTAATGCCAAGAGGAAGGATGGCAACAGATCCTACAAGAAGCAGTCAGAAGAGATAACAAAATAATAGACGTAATACTGACTACAGCTTTTTGATCAGTGGCCTAAGCTGACAAACATCAGTCTACTGCTTTGACATGAATAGGAACTAACAGTGTCAATAGTTTGCTTTCTGAATACTTATGAACAAAAAAAGAAATTATGTTGTCTGCAAGACAAAGGTTACTCATACATGAAACTAGTCCTGAAACTAATCCTGAAGTCAAAAACCCATAGGAAAAGTGGGACAATAAGCATCTGAGTGTAGGGAGGCAGTAACAGTTGCATGAAGTCGTCAACAGGTGGAGCTGGGGGGTTGCTAACCCCTCAGATTTCAGCAGGGAGCAGAGTATCCACGCAAGCTCTTGGCTCCTGCAGGCTGCAGAAATCAATGCCGTCACTTAACAAGCTAATCAAATGTGTACATACGCCACCCACAATCCTGCTAACGTGGTCAGAGAAATACCATCCCATCCCTAGTAATACGTGGGGTGCTGACGGCATGGTGATGTATGTGGATTCCGTGGGGGCTCTGACTCAGCGCCAGGGCAAAACCAATGCTTTTTACCTTCAATCCATGAGGATGTGTGTCATAGGGAACAAAAGACAAGACTTCAAGGGGCACCCACATGGGAAAGCACAGGAGTAAGTCTCTTTTATTTACTTAAATTCACCCCCTGTATAAGTGATCTCATCTCTCCAGATTTTTGGCATTGTCTCGAACAAAGAAAATCGTTTTGTCCATAAATGGAAAGAAAAATGAGCTAGAAATGTCTCTCTGTGGTGTCTGACAACTGAAATGAAGTAGGGTCTGAGAACCAGCCTATCGTTGGAGCTAGGTGTCACTAGAAGGAATGAAAACTACTGCAAGCAATTCGTGTCTTCCTACAGTGTCAGACATTTGTTTGTGATTTAAACAAACTCAAATCAGCAGTCACAGCCACTGAGTAAGGTGAAGGTTCTGGCACAAGGGTTGCAACTAGGCTTAAACTAAAAACTAAACTTCTATGCACAGATATTGGGACTTTGTTTGCATTCAGCTAGGAACTAAATCCCAATAAATATATATATATATATATGTAATTTATATAAGTATATAGTTACTTATTAGAAATATAATTACTTAAGCATACCATACTTCATGTAGTTAACTGGAGAAGAGAGAGAATAGAGATTAATGAACCATGTTCCAAGTCTCCAGGAGAGTTCAGAGCCCTGGGATGAAGCCCTATCCTGACACTGCTCCTGTTGTGCAAGGGGGCCTCAAGAAAGTGACTGCTTTCTCAAGGTGATGCTTTCAGTATGGAAGATACTCAGAGAGCGAATGCTCTGTACTGATATTGTAGGCGAGTGCTGATCTGTGCCTTGTCTTCTTTATATCTTCAAAAGAGCAAATTCTATTGCTTATCTAAGGTGCCATATGTGATTCATCTGCATGTTGAATAAATAAAGGCATTCACAAGAGTAAAGTCAAGTCACCCTCAGACAAGTTGAAGTTATACTTCAAAACAAGTTTCAAATATGGAGTCATTCTTGCTCTATACAGTAGGGCTATAGCTCCTTGAGAGAGGAGGGACAGCCTTTCTTCCCTCATATGGAGTCTACATGGCAGCACAAGAGGGCTGAAATCCTATTAGGGCAGAAGCCACTTGTTTCTCATTTATCATTCTACCCTTGGACTCTGGCAAAGAGCCCAGTGCATAGTAGGTGTTCAGTACTTTACTGTTGATTGAATGAATGAACAAATAGATGGATAAAAGCCAATACAGCAAGCTAAACAGATTTCTACTTAAATTCTGGCTTTCAAATTCTGCCAGTGACCATATGTTAGGCAAGTTATCTGACCTGCTCTTGGCCCTAAGTTCTCCAACATCAATGTGTCACACTCATCCTATTCTCAGTGTCTAAAAAACAATAGGTGCTTAGTAAACATTTTGTGTAAAAGAGACTCAATGCCTCAGTTTATACATTTCTCAATTAGGCACCATAATATTTACTTAGTAGGGTTAACTATTATAAAGAGTAAATGAGATAAAGTACTTTAAGGTCCTGACATGTAAGTCTTGAATAAATAGTAACTATTATTTTTGTTAGCAAACATTGCCACTGTCCTCTGTTTCTTTTTCCAGGCAATCTTTGTTAAGCCAAAAAGAACAACTGTAAAAATACATACGTAAAGAAAATGGGAGTTCATTGGTTATACAAAGCTAGCATCAAAGGTCAGACCCTGGGGCATGTGATCAGGGCCACCAGTAGCAGAGCCTAGATGGAAAAACAGCATGTTCACTGAGCCTGAAAGGCTAGGTCTTTTAATTAGTAAAAAGGTTATGATATATGTAAGTTGTCCTGAAAGAGTTTACACTGAGCAAAGAAAACAGAGGAGGGTCTTGTGGAGGTGAGGGAAGGGGAAGGAGTGGACAAAAGTTCGTTAGCGGAAGCTGTCCTAGGCAACTGATTAGCAGTGATGGTAAAA
>NW_006198305.1:752959-773568 GCF_000334495.1 Tupaia belangeri chinensis
ATCTGCCTAAAGGAGACTGCAAACTTGGAATCATCTCAAGAAAGAGTGCCTTGTGGCCATCAGTCATGTAGTCAATAGGGAGCAACCACAACCAGTAAGCAGGCTGGTCAGTCACTTCTTCCCCAAAGTTCTCCAGCACTTACTTTCCAAATTTTGCACAGCACACTCTTTTTCCAGATCAGCTTTATCTTCATATCCTCAAATATGAACCTGGGACCCACCAATGATGAACTTCTCCACTCCTTAGTGGCTCTGTGCTTTGCCTGTCCTTCTTACACACCACCTAAACACTTATGTGTTTGTATTCACAGCCACTCAAGGGGTGTTTTGACTGGAGAGGCCCTGATCAGAGCTAATTTTCCACTTTAACCCAAGGCTGGAAAATCCGGCTTCTAGTAAGAGGAGAGACAAGAAGGCAGCCTTAGTGTTTGAGCCAGTAAGAAGGCAACTTGCTCCCTGGAGCTAGACTTGTTTCTGACCATCTCCCAACCCAGGCTGGAGCCCAGAGGGACAACACAGCAGTCTAACTTCATTTGTCTAAAAAGAATCACAGACAAAACTCCAAGTTTTAGGGCCTTCCCTGATTTAAAAGATACCCACAGAGCTAATCCTAGCTATAGTTTCTTTGAATTTTACTTTGGTAAAGAGACTAACAGAGGGGTGCTCATAAGCACCGTATCGTTGCACATGGTGCCTCTACCATCTTTACCAGCCTTGCCCTTTGTCCAACACCCCATTTCTCTATAGTGAGCACATGTGCCATACTGCAAATTAAAATAGTAACTAAATAAGTTTTTTTTTTTTAAAGATACAAATGGGGGCTTTTGCCTCAGAATGAAAGAATCATAAACTCAAATCTGCAAGGGATTAATGATTCTAGAAGCTTCATGGGGATTAAAAACCCTTAGGATCATCTACAGACTTCCAAAAGGCGAATATCCGCAGCTCTAGAATTTTGTGAGATGAATGAAGACGATTGTCTTCCTAGGTGGTGAAGGGTAGCCTTGCCTGGAGGGTTCTTGAAGAACCACTCAATTGAGTAAGATAGGAAGACAAAACCCAACACCAGCTATGACTACCTGACGATCCTTTTCTTCTTCTCTTCTTTTCTTCTTATCCTCATCCACCTCCTCCTCTTCCTTCTTTTCCCCTCCTCATCCTTCTCCTTTTCTCCTTCTTCTTGTTCTTTTTGAAGAGAATACTACATTAGAAGTATATTGTACTAAATAGGCTATGATGGTATTTTTGCATCTGTGTGGTGCTTTTACATATCTTACCAAACAATTTTATATATACCTGCTTTAAAAGAAAAGCTCTGTGTATCAGGTAAATAGGTGCTTTTAGCCCTATTTTGCAAATGGAAAAACTGGTACTTGGAAGGTCTAGTTTATTATCCAATGTTGCATTTAATTAGAGGCAGATCTGAAATCTGTTTCCATCTGTAATGCTCTTTATTGGACCATGCAGCCTCCCAGCTCATAGCTGAATTTGGACTAAATGAAAGAAGCTGAAAAATCAATATTATGCCAGACTTTCACAACAGAAACAAACAGATTATTGTAGCCCAAATATTCCTTATTAGAAAAATTTCTCTTCCAAATGTTTTTATTGAAAGGATTCAAAACTTAAATCCTGTGGAAGTTGAGTTTTTTTTTTTTTTCAAATTATAACAATTAGCTTCAAATATGTGAACACTGTATCTCATAAGTTTGTCTTATGAGGGATCAGCAAATGATGTAATGGCTATGTCACTGGACTCCCATGTAGTTGACCATGGTTTGAGTCCTGGACCTGGTGGCTTAAACGCACACCAGGCACATGTGCGTGTGTGCCCAAGATCCCAAGAAGAGGATAGAGGAGAAGGGATTGCGGCGTGACCATCCCCCCTGGGGGGTGATTTCTCACTTTCTGTCTCTCTGTCTCTCTCTACCTCTCTGGCGAGCACATGTGCCCTATAAGCAAAAACCTCTTAAAAAAGAAAAAGTTTGTCTTATGAAATGCTTATGAAGAAATGTCATCTTAGGAAATTATTTCCTCTAGGAAAATATATTTAAAGTTATCTCCTATCATTTGGAACAATCTGGCCCATGATTGACTCTTAGAGTGGGTGAGTGGTGCTTCCTTTCTAAATTCAATTCTTTTTTTTTTGGAGATGTTTTCGCGATAGGGCGTGTGCGCTCACCAGACAGACAGAGAGAGACAGAGAGACAGAAAGTGAGAAATCACCCCCCAGGGGGGATGGTCACGCCGCAATCCCTTCTCCTCCATTCTCCTCTCGGGATCTTGGGCACACATGCACACGCGCCCGGCGTGAGTTTCAAGCCACCGGGTCCGGGACGTGAACCGCGGTCCACTACGTGGGAGTCCAGCGACATAGCCATTACGCTAACTGCTGGTTCCCTCTAAATTCAATTCTTAAATTTCATACATATGTACTTGCTTGTGAGCCTTGGCATGCACATGATCTTGAAAACAAAATTATCTTAAAGATGAATTTATCTGTGACTGATTTGATCATTTGATTTATCAGCAGGGCAATTTACAATATGAAGTTATAATCACATATTTTCATTCAGAAATAACACCTCTCAGAAAATCAACTTCACTCTTATTTCTGAAGAAATTGGCAATAGGACAATTCCAGCTATTGAACAAGTGTTTATAAGAAGCAACACTGTGTATCTGGAAAGCCGATAGACTTTGGAATCATACAGAGTTGACTATAATACTGAACTCCATTCACTTATTCCTTCGCTCATCAAAAGGAGAAAAAATCATCCTGTGTGCCAGGCATTGCAATCTAGGCATAGATGATGGTGAATAAATTCACGATTCCTACCCTGGTGCAACTTGCAGTCTTGTGACTTTACTCATTGTATGTCCTTAGGCAGTTTACAGTACTTCCCTGAGTTCCATTTTAAACTGTAACCTGTATAATAATTGATACTAAAATAAACATACCTTCTTCTAAGTCTGTAGTTGAAAATGATTAAAATAGCATAAAGTACCAGGTTCACGGCAGGTGGTCACTAAATACTAAAATTTACCTGTAACCAACAGATGGTATAATGGTTACGTCACTGGACTACACGCAGTTGTCCACAGTTCAAGTCCTGGACCTAGTGGGTTAAAAACTCACACTGGGTACATGTGCTTGTGTGTCCAAAGTCCTGAGAGGAGGATGGAAGAGAAAGGATTGCGGTCATTTCTTGCTTTCTGTCTTTCTCTCTCTGTCTCTTCAGCAAGTGCACGTGCCCTATAGTAATAGCTCTCTCTTAAAAAAATAAAATAAAATTACCCTTATTTAAGTAAATCAAGTCTAGCAATAGAGGGCAGTAAAATCTTGATGACCTTTAGTCTTAACAAATCCCTGTTATTTGGCTTTTACCCTCAAAATCCTACTCACTGAATCTGTTCTCCAACCTCCTGTAATGGGTGATCTTTTTTGGCTTTTCTCGGGCGTCTTCCTCTTTCAGCTCTTTGAAGAGCACTTTCCATTACTCATGAAGGCCTCCTTGAGACCTTCCATCTCTTGGCTTCCTAATTCTTCACTCTGCTCTCTACTCTCAGCTCTCAAGGTGTTCTGCTTTCCAACGTCTTTCACTCTTCTCTTCTTTCTCCCCATTCCGCTCACAAGCACTGTATTGGTGCACATGGTGTCTATACTTTCCTAACCAGCCTTGACCATCGTAGCATGCTAACAGGTACCTCAACTCGATCCCCTTCATACCTCCAGCTGAACAATTCCAGAATCAATTCTATTGACTTCTCAAATGGACCACTTCCTCTTTCTTTTCTATTTCTATTTCTATTCATTAAGTCATTTATGCTCCCAACACCCCAACTGGAAAACTTGGAAAAACTTTGGATTCTCCCCCTTTGTCAGTTACCACATTCAATTTATGAAATATTGTTGCTTTGACCAAATCTCTTGAATCTACTCTTTTTTTCTCTTTTCCACCATTGTTGTACTCTCTCTTTCTCAGACTACAGCATTGGCCTCCTCAATGGGCTCCTGATCTCAATCTCCTGTCACTTACTAGACTTAACTGTCTTCAAAAAGCTCAGTTCTGGATTACCTTGCTTCTTTGCTCAAAAGCCTTTTATGATTTCCAAAGCTTCAGTATGTACCTCAGAAACTCTGTACAGTATGACATCAGGTGACATTCCCATCACATCTCTGAGGGGACCTAACCTCCCCATACTCATGCAGTTTACAGTCCAATGGGGAGATCGACAAGAGTCAATCATCGTCACAGGAGCATGCATCTGTAAACTAGGATAAGGGCTCTCAGTGAAAACAGAGAAAGCTATTAGAACATAAAAATGAGAGCCTGGTATGGCACATTTAAAACATTGATAAAAGGTTGGAGAGACCCAAATAGAGAGGAGAGATGGTAGGGCCATTCATGCAGGTCTTTGGAGAGGCCACTTGGTTTAGATTTTGTTCTTTATCCTAAGAGCACAGGAAAGCTCTTGAAGGGTTTGGAATGTGGTAAGTGCATTGAGATTAGCATTTCTAAAAGATGATCCTGTAGGGAGTAAGCTTTCTGAGAAGAAGGACTCTGCTTTTTACTCAGTTGGAGGGCCTGGATCAGAGTCTTCTACTAAGACAAGTGCTCCATAAGGAGCTGTTAAATGAATGTTGGACAAAAAAGAATGAAAAATAACACAAAGGTTGGGGCTAGATGGCACAGCAGTAGAACATGATGCTCCATGAGGCTGACCCCCAGAGGGAGGAGGTTCCTGGCTTGTATTTGGAGACCTCCCTGAGCACACCTGGAATGCAATGTCCATGACCCAGACTGGGCTGAGGATGAGGGTGAATTGTGGCATCAAGAAATTGTTGGGTGCTCTCTCTCTCTCTCTCTCTCTCTCATTCTCATTCTCTTACTCATGATAGGAATATTATTATTATTATTATTATTATTATTGTTATTATTTTAAGAAAGCAGACATGAAGGAAGAGGAGAGATGAAGGGAGATAGGGAGAGGCAACAAAATTGATGAAGAGAGGCAGAATCTATTTGATATTGAAAGTCTATCAATAAAATAATGAGTTGGTTTTACATGAATGTGCTAAGTACAGGCTCTCATTTCACGATATCACAAGTAGCAGACCCACTTTGGCATTGTCTTCAGCAGCGGTTCATCAGTTACATCCCTCAAATCTCATTGCTTTACTATGAAATTTGGAACACATTTTGTTTGTTTCCCTTGTTTTCCCCTCCACTCCTATAAGCTATCTTAATATGTCTCTTTATATTATTTTTTGTTTTGGATTATAAGCTTCTAGGGTCAGCCCCTGAGCACAGTGGTTAAAGGAGTCAGATAGCACATGGCCAACCATGGTGTAAATCCTACCCTAGTGACTCGAATATGTGTATGTATGCATGCCCAAAATTCTGATGGGAAAGAATAGAAGAAAAAGTACTGTGGCATGACCACACACCATTCAGGGTGTTTTCTCTGTCTCTTTTTTTTTTCCCATTGAGTGAATGTGCCCTCTGGCAATTAAAAATAATATATAAATACACATGTACACACACACACATATATATACTCACACACATGTATATACATATATATAAAATATATTTTTAGATATTATTCTAGAAGACAGAGACCAAATCTCGTAGACCATTAGTAGGAACAGCACCTGTTTTGCATCTGGACCTTGTACAGGGACTTCATTTAGTGTGATGGCAGAGGGTGGAGATTGAGGGGAACCAGACTAAAGCAAGGGAAGATGTGTCTGCCTTTTCTCTTCCTTCCTTTATCTAGCACATAAGATTTTTTTTTTTGAGAGGTTTTTGCTATAAGGCGCGTGTACTCCCCAGACAGACAGAGAGAGAGAGACAGATAGAAAGTGAGAAATCACCCCCCAGGGGGAATGGCCATGCCGTAATCCCTTCTCCTCTGTTCTCCTCTCGTGATCTTGTGCACGCATACACACGTGCCGGGCATGAGTTTTAAGTCACCGGGTCCGGGACATGAACCGCAGTCGACTACATGGGAGTCCAGCGACATAGCCGTTACGCTAACTGCTGGTCCCTAGCACATAGGATATTGACCATCTCAAAATAAACTAATTTGGACAGGGCCTAACAGTGGCACAAAGGTAGAACATGATGGGAAGCTGTCCCACATGGCAAGTTCCCTGGCTCAAGTCAGAGGACCTCTCTGACTATACAGGGCACATGTGTGCCCATGATCCAGGGCCAGGGGTTTCTTCACAGCATCAAGAACCTGATAGGGGTGCTGTCTCTCTGTTTCTTGCTCCTGAAAGAAATAAATAGGTAAACTTGAAATAAACAAACTAATATGGAAAAGAGCTCTCATAAGAGAGTATAATGGTGTTAATGCTCTAAGAGTGTGCTCTGGAGACAGAATGCCTGGGTTTAAGTTTGGGCTGCAATACATATTCACTGAGGGGTTTTGGGCTTAAGCTCTTTGAGTCTCAGTTTTCTCACTTCTAAAATGCTCTGGTAATACTAGCTATGCTGTATGGGCGTCTGAAGATAAATGAGGAATGCACTCAGAATAGGCCCGGGCCACAGTGAGCACGCCACACTTGTCAGCTGTTTTTACGATTACTTTTCCTAACCAGGAGATTGCCTTTATTTTTACGTCCTCCAATTTAAAAATCTTTTGTTCTAATGATCTGAAATTGCGATTATGAAGTTTGATGCACATTCTTCATTTATTCTTCTACAGATTTGATTTGATGGTCCACAGCAATGTAATTAGCATCATACAAATATTTTGGTCAGGACTAAAAGCTGCTTCCAACATTTAGCACAAAGAATGAAACGTAAGAGTCATCACGTTTGAAAGTGGAATGTGAGAGCTCTGTGGGCAAATCCCCAACAAGTGTGAGATTTTGAATAAACAGTAATTATGTAGCAAAAAACCTAAGTAACAGCTGCAGGGTGTATTGAAACAAACAGAGCCTGGAGGTTTGTGTAAATGCAGGATGTAACCTGGTGGAATAATTTATATATCTGGGACAACTAACATATCAACTCTCTGAGTATCATCTGTGTAGGAAATTTTAGGAAATGAAAATACTCCCATGCCGTCTTGGAACATTTACTGCTATAGCGTTTACTTTTCAAAAGGAGTTGTGATGTTAGCCAGCTGTGGTTTATTGGTATAATATATAGTGATGGTAAAATATATGTGTATTTATTTGATACTGTCAGAATGTCCAGTCTTTCCCTAGCCTGAGTATGCCAGTGATTTTCCATTTCCTCATTGTTTTTATTTAACGGTGGATTTTGAAAGGATTTCAGCACTTTGAGTAAATGGTGAGAGAACAAAGAACGGGAGTGAGAAAGAGAAAGTGACATATGTGAATGAGTAAGAGATGACAGACAGTACAGTTGAGGGCCAGTCCGTGTAAAGATAAAGTCTTGTCTATGTCTCTGTTATGAATGTTAGGTCAAATCTTTCCTTATTTAAAATTCGCTCAAGAAGACATCAAGATGACCTTTGGCCAGAGACTGAGTCATCTTTGCAGGACAGCAACATGACCCACTTCTGCAGGCCCTTGGGGGGAAGAGCAGAACCTCATCCCAGATCTAAGAGGACAGCCTGGGAACCTTTCCATCCATGTGCATATAAGGATCTTGACACAGAAAGAGATAATACAATCCTCCTCTCAGTACAGTTCATTCTAGTTATTCTTAGTCCTAGAACTGGGAAGTTCATGATCTGCCCTCTTTTAATTGCTGCTTATAGAACTATAATCTCCGTTTCTGCAGATTCCACATCCCCAGGTTTATCTGCTACAGAAGGGAAATGGTCTGACGTTGTTGATGTGGTTGTGACTAAACATCTACAGCTTTCTCCCCTCCACCAAATCCAGTACTTACATAGCACTTACTTTACATAAGGTATTATAAGTAATCTAGAGATGGTTTGAAGTACACAAGAAGGATGCGTATATGCAGATATTGTACATAAGGGACTTGAGCATTTCGTTATCTGTAGAAGGGTCCTGGAATCAGTCTCCCACAGATACACAAGGACAAGTGTGTGTTCATCACAGTCTGTCAGGTCTATGGACACTGTGAAGAAAGGAGAGGGTGTCTAATGCGGGACAGTCATAGAAATCTTAAGTATGAGGATGTGCAGTGTAAGCAGATTCGTTGCACACTCCTTTTCTTTCAGAACCTGCTCTGTGCCTGTGTCCCTGCTTTTGTCCAACTCGGAAGGAAACACTGCTTCACCTGATATACTCATTACCAAGAATTCAAACAGGAAGAGCTGAGTAATCCTCCTCTATCATCCCAATTCGTCCTCAAGGATTGTCTTCTTGACTTTTAATTTGATAAATGGTAGTCCCAATAAGTATTTATAGAATGGGGGTCAGACAGTGGCACAGAGGTAAAATACAATACTCTGCAAGATTACCCATACAAGAGGGTTCTGAGTTCATAGCTGGAGACCGCCCTGGGCTGACGTGTGCCCATGACCCAGGACTGACTGAAGCTAGGGGGAGAGCGTAGCATCAGGACCCTGTTTGTGGTTTTCTTTCTCAGACACTCATAAAAGAAATAAGTAAAATAAACTTTTTTTTTTAAAGCCCATATCAAATCAGTCCATGGTGTAGTGGTTAAGGAGGTGGGATCCAGCATAGCCAATTGCACGATTCAAGTCCTGGACCCAGAGGCTTGAAAAATACTGTAGGTGTGTATGTGCATGTGTACCCAAAATCCTGAAAGGAGGGAGAGATGGAAGAGAAGGGATTGCAGCATGACCTTCCTTCATGAGGGGTGCTTTCTCATTTTCCTTTTCTCTGTCACTCTCTGGCCAGAAAACATGCCCTTTGGAAAAAATTAAAAATAAAAATAAGTCACGTGTCTTTAAAAAGAAAGAAACATATGAATGGTTTCCATTCTCCCTAAACTTAAGTTAGTATGTGTTAGAATGAGGGAAAAAAGACACTTGTGACTTTAGGGTTGTAAAACTGTATTTTTTCTGAGATAAATAATGTGACTGGATTTTATTTTTGCATCATTTTAGAAATGAGTAAAAACTAGGCTCAGATATTTAAGCAATTTCCAGAAGCATCAGAAATAGAACTTCCCATTCTTAGTCCACTAATCTATGTTGTAAATCAATCCAGGGCTGACATTTTAGCTGAAATTGATACACTGAAAAATCATGCCTACTAGTCATGCTTAAAAGAAAGACAGGGCAATTGATTTTTCAATTTGGAAAAATAAGTGAATTTTGATTATCAACAGATTGAACTAGCCATAAGAGTTATTTTTAAGATCTCTCTCTTTTTTGAAAAATTTTTGTATTTCTTTATAATGCATCTATAAGTGGGTCTATTTTAATTTATCCCATTTGTAAATGGTTCTGTTTCCAACATGTCTTCCATCAATTTTTTAAATTTCTCAGCTATTTTTGATTAAAGTATCTTCTTCCTCCATTTTATGTATTTTTTTTTCTTTTTGAAAATCCCATTATGTTTATGTGGGATATCTCATTTAGTCTTTTATGTCTTAATGTTTATATTTTTCATCTTTCATCTACCTGGGCTGATCAGTCTTCAGATCAATCTTCCAGTTCACAGATTTTCTTTTTTCTCTTCTGTGTCTTACATGCTATTACCCTGTCCATTGAGTTTAGTGTGTATATCTATTTTTTTCTAGATATTTTTAAATTTTGAAATAATCTTCATTTAAAAAAAATTACAGACACAATAAGTTACAAAAATAGTATAATTGCTCATAATCCAGCTTCCCCCAGTGGTGATTTACTAAATAGATCTAGTACATTATTGAAGGCAGGAAGTTGGTTGACACAATACCATTCTCTATGCTACGTATTTCACAAGTTTTTGTATGTACTCATATTTATAATGTCTTTGTGTATACATGCGATAACATTTTATCAGAGATACAGATTCCTATAGCTACTGTAATGAACATAATAGATTTGCTTCATCACCAGAAAAGGACTCCCTGATATTGCCTCTTTATAGTCACATTTTCCTTCCTCCCCCTTGTTCCTGGAAAACCACTGATCTGTTCTCTATTTCTGAAGTTTCATAATTTTGAAAACATCATATAGGAGGACCTGTACAATGCGTGTAGCCCTTTGAGACTGCCTTATTTATTTATTTTTTTTAAGAGAGAGATTTTTGCTATAGGGTCATATGTGCTCCCTAGAGAGATAGAGACAGAAAGCTATTCCCTAGGGGGAATAGCCACACCACAATCCCTTCTCCTCCATCTTCCTCCCAGGATTTGAGGCACAAAAGCACATGTGCCCCACATGAGTTTTAAGTCACTGGGTTCAGGACTTGAACTGCAACCTACTACGTGGGAGTCCAGCGACATAAGTATTATGCCATCTGCTGGTCCGGTGAATGCCTTTTTTTGTTGTTGTTGTTGTTGAGGTTTTTGCTATAGGGTGCATGTGCTAGCCGGAAAGACAGAGAGAGACAGAGAGACAGAAAGCGAGAAATCGCACCCCCCCCAGGGGGGATGGCCACGCCTCAATCCCTTTTCCTCCATTCTCCTCTCGGGATCTTGGGCAAGCACGCACAAGCCGGTGTGAGTTTAAGCCCCTGGGGCTAGGACTCGAACCGTAGTCTCCCACGTGGGAGTCCAGCGACATAGCCGTTATGCTCACTGCTGGTCCTGTCACTGCCTTTTTAATACTCAACATGATGCTCTTAAGATCCGCCCAAATCATTGTATACATCAATGGTTTACTTCTTAATTATTGAGCAGTATCCTGCCATTTGTATGTATCAGAGATTGTTTAATTATTTACCTACTGAAGGGCACTTACGTTGTGTGTAGATTTAGGCTATTGCAAATAAAGTTGTTATGCACCTTAATGTCCAGTTTTAAGACAAATTCCCAGGAGTCTGATTGCAGTGTCATATGATAATTGTATGTTGAATATTTTAAGAAACTGACTGACCGATTTCCAGAGCAGTTGTATCACTTTACATTCTAACCAGCAATGTATGAGAGATCTGGTGTCTCTACAGCCTTGTTCATGTTTGTTATTATCAGCACGCTTTTTTTTTTTTTTTAATGGATTGGTTTTTGCTATAGGGCACATGCGCTCACCAGAAAGACAGAGAGACAGAAAGCGAGAAATCACTCCCCAGGGAAGATGACCACGCTGCAATCCCTGAGTTTAAGCAACTGGGTCCGGCACTCAAACCGCCTCCACTACATGGGAGTCAGGTGATGTAGCCATTACGCTATCAGCTGGTCCCAATCAGCATGCTTTTCTGTTTTTGTTTGTTTATTTCTTTGCCATGGGTGCTGTGCAGTCGCTGGAGAAAGACAGAGACAGGGCAAGTGAGAAATCATCCCCCAGGGAGGGTGGCCATGGAGCAATATATTCTCCTTCAGTCTCCTCTCAGGATTTTGGGTACACACACGTATCCAGCGTGATTTTCAAGTCACTGGGTCCAGCACATGAACCACGGTTGGCCATGTGGAAGTCTAGTGTCTTAACCACCACAGTATCTGCTGGTCCCTTATCAGCATTTTTTATTTTAGCCATTCTAATAAGTGTGTGGTAATGTCTCATAATGGTCATAGTTTGTATTTCCATAATGTCTAGCCACATTGGACATCTTTTCTGAGTGTGTATTTGCCATCCATTTATCTCCTTTGAGGAGTCTATTTAAGTCTTCAGCTATTTTCTAATCAGGTTGTTTTCATACTGTTGAGTTGGGAGTGTTTATATATTCTGAATACAAATTCTTAGTCAGACATATGACTTGCAAATTTTCCTCTTCCATTGAGTTTAGCTTTTATCATTGTGCTTTTCTTATCTTCTTCTTTTTTTTTCCCTTAATTTGCTTGCCCTGTGTTTGCCAGAGAGAGAAACAGAGAGAGGGAAACCGAGAAAGCACTTCCCCCTGCCATGAGGTACGATCATACTGCAATACCTTCTCTTCCATCTCTCCCTCCTTTCAGGATGTTGAGTGCACATGAACATGCCCCTGGTGTGTTTTTCAAGCTCCAGATCTGGAACTCAAAGTGCGCTTTTGGTCACATGAGATCCAGCTGCTTTAACCACCAGGCCATGGACTGGCCCACACTTTTATTTTTAAAAACTCTTTGGTTCTATTTCTAAAGTCTGCTTCATCTTTTCTTTTTTTCAGAGTCTTGTGCTTTTTCTTCAAACCTTCTTTGATATATTTAATCCCTTAAGTCCACTTAAAATCATTTCTAACAAAGAATTGTAGTATTTAAAGTTCTAAGTCTGCCTCCTGTACTGTTTACTGACCCTTTTCACAGTATTGTCTCCTCATATACTTTATAATTTTAGCTTGTGTACTTGCCTTCATTGGACACAATCTTTGGAAATCCCTAGAGAGACCATGTTAAAGGAATGTCCTTCAAGAGAGGTTTTACATTTGCTGTCGTGTGATACTCCAGGAGAACCAGCACCACATTTCACGCTACCACTTCACCTTCAAGTTTCCTAGACTCTGCCTATGGCAAGCATGTGAACACCAGATAGTTTCACAGCTATACATCTTCCTGAAAATAATTTTTTAACCCCCTACCTAGGTGATGGGTGGGTTTTGTTGTTGTTTATTTTTAATTCTGCACTGCTTCATCTTGGCTTCATGGTGTGGTTTTAGTTCCAATGTCCTATCTCTAGGGCCCAAGTATTTATCTCCTGTTCTCATACAGGGATTAGTGTCTAAGCCCCTTCCTTGTGGCAATTAAAGTTTCAAAACTCATGTTGACCTCACTGCTTTTCATTTCTCTCATTTTTTTTGCTGCTTGGGGATTTTTCTGACTTTATTGTGAACTCATCTTTTCATTTAAAAATGTATCTCATTTAAAAATACTAAACTTATACATATTGGGTCTTCAGAAAAATTGGGATGTATTTTTCTGTTTCTTTATGCAAAAATGTGTCATGACTTTTCCGGTGACCCAATATTTGTCATACTTTATTTAGTATTCCTTGTGCTTAGTCATGGAAAAGTTTTTCATTTATCTATGAGTATTTTGCCCAATAATTGTTGGTAACAAAGCTTACTGACTCTGTACTTATAATGGAGAAGCAAGGTCATTGTATGACCTTGGAAATAAATATGCCTTGAGAATACAATTAAAAACTTTTGGCTGTCAGCTTGAATGTCACATCTTTAGAGAAACCATTCTTGGGAAATGCTCAGCCCAAGTCACTTTCTCCTCCTTGCTCTAGTTTAATTTCTTCAGTGCTCACACTTTCTTCTTCTTATTATTATTTTTTTAGTATTTAAGATGTATTTATTGCATGTTTTCTCCATGCTGGAGTGTAAGTTCCATGAGTTCAGCATCGAATTGGAGCAGAGGGATAGAGAAGATGGCAATAGAAAAGTGGGCCAGAGATACATGAGTGAAATGTGATTGCAACTAAGAAAACAAAAATTTGGTAAAATGTCCTGTGTCCTATTCTAAGGGAGAATAAACATTAGTGGAAAAAAAAGAGTGGTTGTCATCATAGAATTTATAGGAAAAAAAAAGTCTGAGGGCAAGAACTTGTCAGCGTTGCTCCAGTTCTGGGCAAGGTTAGAGAGAGCTGGCTAGGGCATACAGTACAGAGATTGATCACAGTACTTTTCTGCAGCCTGAATGAAAATGCTTTGGGGAGTATGCCTTTGATCTGATTTCACAGATCAACACCAGGAAATCATCTGATGAAAGATCAGGTTGTCCAGGTGTTCTGCAAGGCAGACCCAGCGTTCTGATCTCTGAGAAGGATCCTTGTAATTAGTGAGCTGGTATTCTGATTTAAACATAAGTTTCCTGTGAACTTTGTAAGGGAATCAGCCCTGGTACAACATCAAGCTGGTGTCTGTCAAACTTGAGAACCAGACTATGAAGCATAATAGGGGCAACAAACCAGTTTCTAAGACCTGCACTTCCTCAAAATTCACTTCTGAGATGACAGCATCAACTGACCCAAGAAGCATTTAGAAATATTGGTTCCTGACCTCCCACATCAGCCTTTTCTGAACCAGAATGTGGATGAAGTGGAGAGAAGGGGTAGACAGCCTTCCTTTTTCTCAAGTTCTTCTGACGACTCGTGGCAGATTTGGGAAACATTGCCTGAGTTATCTTTTTCCATTCTCTTTTTCATCGTTCTTTAACTGGAATGTGCATCCTCCCCTTCCATCCCAAAATAATAACTCTGATTGCAGAAGCCTTAATTGAGTTTAATGCAATCTCCAGTACTGTAGGCTTAATCATCCCATGGGTAATTGCATTTTGAAATAAGAGCTTGTTAGTGCAAATAAATCTCTGCAGCATTAAGACTTTCTCATCCTTTGGAGCAAGGAGGAAGGTCAGGCTGGGCCCTCCTGCATCCCTCTCCCACATCTGGTGTCTCTTTCCTATCTACTCAGGCTACAACAATCTATGGAGGTGATGTATGGAGTTCTCAGACACCAGCTGCCCTTGTGCATGATTTCATTTGGCCCTTGAAGATCCCCTTGGAGATACAGGGTTTCATTCAAGATCCTGTGCCTCATCCAGCCCCTCTTCTATAGGAAGTATCTGCTTTCTTCTTTGGAAGTTGGAAAAAGAACCAGCTTTAATATGTGGACTTTGGAGTGCTATGATTCAGGATTCTTGTTATTTTGGTCAGTAGGGAGAGAGATATTTTGAACTCTTACCTTGTAGTCACTATTAGTCAACTGGTAAAGAGAAAACGAAGTAGTAGCAGACAGAAAAACTGAACAAGCAATTGCATATGGCTTTACCCAAGAGTCTGAGTTGGTGCTTTTTTCAGAGTGACTGTTCTGGAGAACACAGTTTTCTACAAATTATCCTGCATCTTGGAATTCACAAACTGATAGACTTTTATTCTCTTCTAAAATAAGCAAAGTGAAAAGGCTTAAAGAGAAACACAGGTTATTGCCAATCCATGGGACACAAGCATATGCCAGAGATCCCTCTGTCTAGGATTAGTACTAGGATTAGAAATTATAGTTCTCGGGGACCAGCAGGTGGCGTGGTGGTTAAGGTGCTGGACACTCCCACATGGCCGACTACGGTTCGAGTCCTGGACCTGGTGGCTTCCTTTCTCACTTTCCCTCTCTCTCTCTCCTCCTCTGTGTCTCTCTCTGGTCAAATTAAATGAGTGAATAAATAAAATTAAATAAATAATTATAAAAGGACTGTTCTTTAAAATAAAAAGAAAAGAAATTATAGTTCTCATTCATCTAATTGTCTTTAAATTTGACATATGTATTTGAGGATGGTAGCAACCCCTGGGTACAAAAACTTCAATTCCATTCATCCATTTTTTTTTTCCGGTTTTCTTCAACAAGTATTTGTTGGTTGCCAATTTATACAAAATACTTTGGAGGATGACCACTGCAGATTTTGTGTGAGAGGGCTATCTTGAGTGTATAACTAATTGATGTATATTATGGTAAAGCTTAGGGACATAATGGGAGTGCACATCACCCAGAGTCACATGTATTTGGTTAACAAGTAAATGTGTCTTGGCATCTTGCAGAAGTTATGATGGTACTCTTATGCTTTGTGATGGATCGGGGGCAAGTATTCCTCTCACTATGTCTAATAAAGTTGTGGAGGCCACAATGCAGTAAGTTGTAATAGTGTCATATAGTTTCCTCACAAAGAGACTTGCACTGTCATTGAAAGTTGGTCATGTGTATCCTAGAACAGCTTTCATCTACCAGGTATTTTTGATCAAGAACTTGTATGCACAGAAGGGTCACCTTGCATGAAGTTGGCAACAAATTTCTAAACTGTTTTCTGTTGAGCTAACACCTTTCAGGGTGAAACCAATAATTTCCCATTAATGTACTCAGATATTATATCAATTATTTTCTATTTTCAGAAAAAAATACAAGAGTTTAAACAATCCATTAAACAGTATATAGTGGAGTTAAGTGAAAGGTTAAGACTAGACCAGGTTTTTTTCCTAATTTCAAAACTGTCATAAACAAATACATAATGACTTACTACTTGGTATTCCATTGGGGATGTTACATACCACACACACACACACACACACACACACACACACACACACACACACACACGTATATATTTACATAGTCTTTGACTGGGCAGGTCCCATAACCCAGTTGTTAAAGGAGCTGGATCCTCCATGGCTGGCTGTGGTTCAGGTCCCAGCCCCATGGCTTGAAAAACATACCAGGCACATGTGCATGTGTGCCTCAAATCCCAGCAAGGTGGGGAAATGGAAGAGAAGGGATTGTGGCATGACCAAGTCCCTGTGGGGACTTTCTCCCTCTGTCTCTCTGTCTTTAGTGAGCACATGTGTCCTCTGAAATTATAAACAACATAAAACAAAAAGTAGTCTGACTTCTGACATGTCTCAGTCTAGCAGGTAGGTGAATCAACAGTATCCACAAAGATTTTATAAATGCAAATGACTGCATAGCAATATATATGAGTGATATTTAAGATTAAAACAATCATCAATTCAATCACAAACTGATGGATGCAGGCTAGGCCCTTATGTGTATGAACACCGAAGCTGAGACCTGCTGTGCTTGAGCTGGGAAGATGAAACGTTCTGGGTTCATTAAAGCATTCTCCTCAAAGAAAGCAGGCTTCGAATTGGGTGGTGCAGAATGAGAATATGTCTTGGCGCTGCTGAGCAAAGGTGGTTTCCAACAAGAAACAATTGCAAAGGGAAATTAAGAGTCAGATAACCAAGATGTTAAACTAAGGTATTGCTAAAATATAAGGAACTGGAGAAACTGGTATTAACAGATCTTCTCTGGGGTGGGGGAGGGGGAACTACATATGTTTGGAAGAAATATTTTAATAAGCTGCGTGGGGGAGATAGAGAGGGAGCTAAGGGCCGATGGCAAGTTCATACTCAAATAATAGCTCCTTTTCTTTGAATTTCCTAGTTTGCTTCAGGGCTTTTGTTTTGCTGGGGATTCTGACTCTATTGACTTTCTTGCCCTTTTTCTATTCACACCCTCAACACCCTTCCAGAATTCAGCCACTCTAAATGTTGAACAAATGCCTAAAGGAAGTTGATTTGAAAATGAAAGTCCATCTGAAGTTCCATATGTTTCAGTCTGTCCGAGGTTGGGGAGAAGGAGGACTGTCTGTGCTAGAGAGAACTGTTTACAAGGGAGAGAGATACAGAGGGTAGCATGACTTGGTGGAGAAACACAATACTTGCAATCAAAATATTTGGCCTCCAAACCTAGTTCTGGCATGAGCTATCCATATAGTCTTGTGCAAATCAAGAATATAGGTGATTTTTTTTATTCATCTTGAGATCACTAGGGGTTAGCACAGTGCCATAGGACCTGGAGACGCTGTGTAAATGTTTGTTAAATACATGAATGTATGAATGAATAAATAAATAACTGCTTAGAACTTGTTTTTTCATTTACAGGATAGGAATAAAAATAACAGCTAGCTTCTATTTGCAGTAAAGTTTTTGTTTAATTGTTTCGTTTTGTTTTCTTGGAGTGAATGACAGAACACATACATGGAGTATTTAAAAAGTTCATGGAAAATGTATTTTATGAAAAAATTGTACATGGATTTTTAAAAAATTTTTGTATCAAAATAAACTCATAATTTAATTCCATTTTCCATGGATTTTCAAACTCCCCTCATATGTGAGTGCTTAAACACAAAGAACCTTCAAAATTCCAGTAGTGTTATAGTTGGTCTAGTTAGAACTCAAGTCTGCCCATGTTAATGCTGAATGTGTATCCAAATAAATATGGATTCTAGAGTTCTTCAGTCTCTGCTTTGAAATTAGAGTTAAGAGGACACGCCCTGAATCTCAAATTAGAGAGCACTGAATCTGAAACCATGGTCAATATTTTACAACCTAATGGTGATGGGGAAAACTTGGGTCTTATCATGTATTTTTTTCATTAAGCTACTTATACACAAATTTGAGGGCAATGTGTTTTTTTTTTTCTGATATTAAGTTCTTTCATTAAGATTTTGGGGTCAAATTTTTTTAATGAGATTATGTCAACAGTAACTATTTATTTTGAATCTCCTTATCTAGCAAATAATAAGTTGGCAACCCTATATAACTCCCTCTATTTTTGATTTTTTAAATTTGATTCATCTATTAACTCCCAAATTCATTCTAAGAGTACCATCCTAAGAGTTCCAGAAGCACGTGCAGGAATTTGGGACTGCTGCTTCAATCTCATTGTCTTTTCCTTCAGCCCACTGGTTTGGCAATCACAGGAAGAGTTCAAATTTGTATAGATAAAAATAAACTATATAAAACACTTGTGGAATGTTGTTTTAATGAAACAGTGAGATATGAACAACTTTTTAAAAAATTTTTGTTCAGGTTTTGACATTTCTTACTAACAAAATAAATGAATAAGAACTCTATTCTTAAATGAAATAAAAGCACCAGCCAAAATATGAATAGATAAAATTGCTTATGACAAGTGCAGAGCTAGTTTAATTAACTGGGGGAAAAAGATGCCTGTTTTAATTCAACTGCTTTGGCAATTTCCATCTCTTTGTCTTTTCCAAGATCACTTTGAAAGAATTTTTGACCAGATTGGATAGATTTTGACCAGATTGATATCAAATTACATTTCAACTTTGATATGCTAATCAGTTCACAAATCAAGACTGAAGCATTAAAAAGGCCTTGAAGAATTTGCAGATGGAGCTATCTTTTATCATTTTCATAGTTTTCAATTAACTTTATTATGTGGATAAAAGTTATAGATGTATTTGTATCATCTTTAAATCCCTTTCTATTTTCAAACCATTGTATTATTTTCAGCTCTTACACCTCCTGATTTTTTTATTATAGTTTGTCTCTTTTTAGAGTTTGAAATTTGTGTGTGTGTGACTTTTTTTGTTGGATAGGGTCTCATCATGCTATGATTCTTCTGCCTCAGCCTCCCAAGCAGCTGGGAGAGGCGTGTGCCACCACTCTCTAGAGTGGGCCAGGAATCAAACCAGGCTTCCCATGTGGCTTCTGCCTGCCAAGCAGCAGTGTTCTGTCCATACTACCACAGCTGGGCCTGGTTTGTAATTTTTGATTATGACCTCATTCTTAGAAAAGCATTTTCCTCCTGAGGAGTTTTGAGGAAACTTCCAGATGTGAATTGTCTTTAAAAGGCAATTTCAGATTTGCATCTACTGAAGCCCCAGGGTTTTAATGTTCCTAAACTAATTTTTATTTAATTTCTCAGCTTAGGATTCTGGTGCCATACAGATAGTATAAACTCAGCTCTTAACATGTACATGCACAGAGTTGGACTTTTGGTGTTTCTCAATTGACTTTTGCCACTCAAATCACAGATAGACAACCAGCTGAAACCTACTGCTTCCCTGGGATCCCCTGTGACTTTTCAGTTGTCATTTTTATGTAACCCTTTGTCCTTATCAAGGTGTCTTTTATTGAGTACTTACCATGTGCCGGCTCTTTCACAGAAACTATTCTTTTTTTGTTTTTAATTTTTTATGCAGCACTATTCACAATTGCTAAGACATGGAACCAACCCAAATGCCCACGAACAGATGAATGGATTGAAAAACTGTGGCACATATACTTTATGGAATACTATTCAGCCATTAAAAAAATAAAAAACAACACAACAAACCCTGGCTTTTGACAGAAAGTGGAAGAATGTGGAAGATTTACTGCTGAGTGAAGCAAGCCAGGCTATCACAGACACTATTCTATAAAGACTTCTCCATTTGACGCATTGGGCTGGTGTCAGTGGGTTTCACTCATTTCTTGTACCATCTTTGCTAATACTTGAAAGACCTTGCTTACTTCCATTATAAGCATAACGAAAGGATTTGTTGAGAATAATTCTACATATACCTTGGAATCAATACAACTAGTGTAGTAGCCAGTTATTTATACATGGTATACAGTATGATTCTTATAATAATCATTTCCCACCAGGATGCAAGAGAAAACCTTAGTCTAGAGTGACTGGAATTGTGTCTCATGATATTTGAATTCAGCTCATCCTTTTTCCTTCCTTTTTTTTTTTTTTCCATAGACTGTCTCTTCCCATTTCCACGGTTCATGCTCCTCCACCTAGATACACCTGGATATCCCTTTGAAATGGCAGTTTTGGCATTAGAATTAGAATATAGGTATATGATTTGCAGAGTTTTTACTTTTTCACTCTGCAGTGGTTCAAAATTCAGATACTGGAGTATGTCAAATGACTTGCCATTTTCCAAACCTGGCATTCCTCTTCTCAGTTGTTACCTTTGCACAGGGAATTCCACTGCACAGAATCTCACTTTGACTTTTCTATCTCAAAAACTTTTATATCTTCTTGAAGACAGTTGATATGCAGCTTCATTTGTGATGCCAATTCCCAGCCTTCTGGATAATTTATTCTTCCTCTGTGCTCCCATAATGCCCTTTGCATAGTCACGACTAGATCACAGCTATTTACACATATGTTTGTTTCTCCCATTAAATATGAGCCCTCTTAAAGAATGGAGTGTGTTTATTATTCTGTATCTTCAGCAAGTAAGAGTTCTTGGCACATAGCAGATGATAAGAAATCATTAGGGAGTGAATGGATAAAGATCAAAAGCTTTTTATTTTATCAACTATATATATAT
>NW_006198305.1:773599-789217 GCF_000334495.1 Tupaia belangeri chinensis
CAGACAGACAGAGAGAGACATAGAGACAGAAAGCGAGAAATCACCCCCCAGGGGGGATGGTCACGCCGCAGTCCCTTCTCTTCCATTCTCCTCTCGGGATCTTGGCATGCACGCACATGTGCCCGGTGTCAGTTTTAAGTCACTGGGTCCGGGACGCGAACCGTGGTCAACTACGTGGGAGTCCAGCGACATAGCCATTATGCTAACTGCTGGTTCCCTCATCAACTATATTTTCATGTCTCTACTTATTTCCCTCTTTTTTTTTTCACTATTACACAAATATGCATAATGTGGAAAGCACAAGGGATGTGCTTTTCCTACCATGTCAATGCTAATATCTTCTGCAAAATACCTAAGAATCTGTCTGTAAAACTGTGGTGGAGATAGTTTTATAGAATTTGTCAATTTGGATGAAGGTCTCAGTATAGCTGTTTAACAGTCTCATGCTCATGACTCATGGTTAAACTCATAAGAACTGCTGTGCTCCCAGCCAAGGGCAGGAGCAGCCAAAATCCATGACATACACTATTAAGAGCCTCTGGGTTATACACATCATTCCTGGAAGCACTGGGCCCTAGCAGCACTCCCAGCTTGTAAATACCTCATCACATTGAAAATGTTTAAAACTGGAAGACCAAGTCACTGCACACAGCTCTCTAGCTTTCCAATACATGGGGTTCAGCTGAGAAGCTGTCAAAACAGTGGAACAATGGCCAGAAACTTCTATCCAGAGGTTTGAGGTATGCAGATAAACCCATGGAAACAGAGGGAGAGATGTGGAAGGAAGGCTTGGTTTTGATTTTTTCTTTATAGCTTCAGCAAATTGAACACAACAGTCAAAGTTAGGTTCTATCTAGTAAGGCTCCATTTGGCAAGCCAGGGATTTGTGATTCCATGTTGCCTCACATGGTTCTGCTTTTTTTCAAGATGACCTCATTTTGGAGTTGGTCTTTCTTCCTGATCAGATAAAGAAATTAGGTGCTGACTTGGCCACACAATTCTTGCCTATGAGAATATGAAGAAGGGCTCTGAGTTTTCTTTACATTTATCTTTGTTTTGGGTTATTTCATGGTGAGTCCACAGTTTAGCCATTCATCCCTCTACTGTCCTATCCTTTTTGTTTTTTTGAGAAGATAATAGTAAATTGTGCACAGGCTCCGACTTATATGATAGTGGCATGGTCTCTTTTGTATTATTTTCTCTCTTTTTATAGTTTGGCCTTACATTCTCAGGCATTAGGCAGAATTGCAAACATTAGCATTTGAAGGGACTTGTACAACTTTTCTTCTATCTGATTGTTCCCCCACCTCTGTTGGAAAGTCTCTTGGACAGGCCACTCACTATTCAGAAAGTCAATGCAGTATAGGAGATGTTGCTAGTTTCAGAGGCAGGAGAGCTAGATTTGGGCCTGTTGGAGACTACTAGGCACTGCCTATCTCTCAGAGTGAGATTCGCATTTAAGCCTACAGAAGGTGCTATTGTTGAATACAACACTCAAGAACTGTTAGAGCTCTGAGGAAGAGGAGGGAGCTCATGCTTCCCCTAGTTGCCTGTAGGTGAAAAGACTGGAAAACATCCTCATACTCCTCTACATGGTTTATGAAACTCCCCATGGCCAAACCCTACCTCATCTCTTTGACCATCCACTTCCTCATATGTTAAGCTTTAGCAATATTCCCATTCACACTGTACTGATTTATGCCTCTATCTTTGTCCTTCAGCCTGAAATGGTCTTCCTTCATTTCTTCATCTGGCCAACTTTTTACATACTTCAAGGCTCAGCTGAGATATCTGTCATCTCCTCCAATATGTCTTCCCTTGATTCCCTTGAGATAAAAACAGCAAACATGAATTGAAATTTAACTGAATAACAGGCAAATGTAATATACATTCTGCACTTTGTATCATGTAATACTTCAACAACCTTAGGAAACAGAGATACTAAGAGGTTGTATATCTTCCTCAATGACTGCCTTAGCAATTAAGATACAGAAGAGCCTGGATTTTTAACAAGATCTGTCTAAACCTAGTATCAGTGGTCTCTATTTACTATAATATGCTTGTCTTCTTGCTGTGTGATTTCTTCCATATTCCCACAAACTCTTTTAAAGTCCTCTATCATAATGTGAGACATTTTATGAAAGTCAGCTTATACGTTGGCTTCCTCAAATAGATAAAACTCTTTCAGGACAAGAGTTCTCTTACAGGGACCAGCAGTTAGCGTAATGGCTATGTCGCTGGACTCCCACATAGTCGACCACGGTTCGAGTTCCAGACCCGGTGACTTAAACTCAAACCAGACACGTGTGCGTGTGTGCCCAAGATCCCGAGAGGAGAATGGTGGAGAAGGGATTGCAGCGTGGCCATCCCCCCTGGGGGGTAATTTTTTGCTTTCTGTCTCTCTGTCTCTCTCTGTCTGTCTGGTGAGCACACACACCCTACAGCAAAAACCTCCCCAAAAAAAAAAAAAAAAAAAAAGAGTTCTCTTACACAGCTCTTACTCCTTCCAACACAATATTCAGCCAGTAAAAGTTAAAAGGTTTCTAAACGAAATCAATTTTTATAAAACTCGTTTATAAATGGTAATGGCAAGAGACATGGGCTTAGAAAAGTTTTCTGTTTAGGAAAATATTAACAAGTGAGGTAACTTAGTAGAACAAAGAATGTCTTTTATAGTATAACTTATGGGGGAAAGTGAAAAACTAGTAAATCTTTTGGTTTGTTTTTTAATTTGCTATAGGACATATGTACTCACTGGAGAGAGAGAGAGAGAGAAAGTGAGAAAGCACCCTTCCAGGGGGATCATTATGCCATATCCCTTCTCCTCTATTCTCTTCTTAGGACTTTGGACACACATGTGCATGCACTCTGTGTGTTTTTCAAGCCACTGAGTCTAGAACTTGAACCATGAAGTCAACCATGTAACATCCAACTGCCTTAATCACCACACTACTGACTGGTCTCAAACAAATTTCAACCCCTACTTCACACCACACATAAAATTAATTTAAGATGTAGCATAGCTCTAATGTAAAAAGTGTAACTGTAAAGCTTCTAGAAGGAAAAAGAAAGCACAAAAGAAATAAATTGGACTTAATCAAGACTAAACATTTGTGCTCATCAAAAGACGTCAAGAAAAATAATGAAGTAAAAAATACCTGAATGATGGGACCAGCAGTTGGCATAATGGCTATGTCGCTGAACTCTCATGTAGTCGACCGTGGTTCGAGTCCCAGACCTGGTGGCTTAAACTCATGCCGGTCACGTGTGTGTGCATGCCCAAGATCCTGAGAGGAGAATGGAGGAGAAGGGATTGTACCATGGTCATCCCCCGGAGGTGTGTGTATGTGTGTGATTTCTCACATTCTGTCTCTCTGTATCTCTCTGTCTTTCTGGTGAGCACACGCGCCCTATAGCGAAAACCTCTCAAAAAAAAAATAAATAACTTGAATGAAATAGTCATATTACATGCATTTGATACTTTTATCCAGATAATATAAGTAACTTTTAACTGGATAATATAAAGAAGTCTTATAATTAATAATAAAAAGACAGGGGCCAGCAGGTGGCATGGTGGTTAAGGGCACTGGACTCCCACATGACCAACTGCAGTTTGAGCCCCTGACTTGGTGGCTTGCTTTTTCTCTCTCTCACTCTAACTCTGTTCCTCTCTGGTCAAATTTAAATAACTAATTAAATAAATAATTAAGTTAAATTTTAAAGTCATAATAAAAAGACAAGCAACCCCATAAAAAAAATCAGTGAAAGACTTGCATAGGCATTTCACAAAGGAAGTTAGTTTTGTAAAAGGCTAATAAGAATATGAGAAATGCTCAGTTTCTCTCAATAAAGGCCAATTAAAACCATAATGAAACACTTCTTCATGCCCATGAGAATGGCTAAAATTAGGAAACAGATCATACTACAGTTTGGGAAACATGTGAAGCAACTGGGACGTTTTTCTACATTACTAACACAATCATTTTGTAAATGTCTTCATCTTCCTATGTTATGATACAGAAAGTTTACTTCAAGATATTCACTCAAGGGACTGGCAGTTAGCATAATGGCTATGTCGCTGAACTCTCATGTAGTCGACCGTGGTTCGAGTCCCAGACCTGGTGGCTTAAACTCATGCCAGGTGCATGTACATGCATGCCCAAGATCCCGAGAGAATAGAGGAGAAGGGATTGTGGTGTGGCTATCCCCCTGGGGGGTAATTTCTCACTTTCTGTCTCTCTGTCTCTATCTGTCTTTCTGGTGAGCACATGTGCCCTATAGCAAAAACCTCTCCAAAAAACAAAACAAAACAAAAAAGATATTCACTTAAGATAAGTATTAGCAAAAATTTTAAAATTACTTGTTTATAGTAACTTTATTCAAAATAGCCCCAAGCTGAAAACAACCTGAAACATGCATCAATAGGAGGATGGATAAAAATCATTATTTATATACAGTGGGATATTTTTCTGCTATAGAAACAAACAAACAAACAAACAAATCAATATAGGTAATGACATGGATAAATATTAAAAAAGAACTTATCAAGTGAGAGAAGCCAGTCAAAAGAGTTCATACTTATTTTTCTTTTAAGTTTGCTTTAGAGTGCATGTATGCCAGAAAGAGATGGAGAAAGAGAAGGAAAATGAGAAAGCACCCTCCAGGGTAGATGGCCATATTGCAATTTCCTCTCCTCTATTCTCCTCTTGGGATTTTGGGCATGCAGGCACATGTGCCCAGTGTGTTTCTCAAGTCACCAGGTCTGGGACTTGAACCACACAGTTGGCCATGTGGGATCCAGCTGCCTTAGCTACCAACTGGCCCTAAAAAATAATACTTTTTGACCCTATTTAAATGAAACTCTGAAAGAGACAAAACCAAACTATGAAAATAGACAGAATAGTGGTTGCTGTTGGGCTGTCCCCATAGTGCAGAGGATAAGTGCTGTGCATATGGAACCAGATCCCACATGGCTGACCACAGAGAGAATCCTGGTTCCAGTAGCTTGAAAAATATGCTGGGAACAAGTGCAAGCATGCTCCAATACCTGACAAGATGGAGAAATGGAGGAAAAAGGATTGCAGCATACCCTAACCCTCTGGGGACTCTCTCTCTCTCTTTCTCTCTCTGTTGAGTACACAAGTCCTCTGGAAATTTAAAGAATAATAAAAGCAATAAAATATTAGTGGTTGCTGTTGATGTGTATTTGAACCAGGAAGGTGTTTTAGTCTGAAAGTATTACTGTAACATAAATATCTGAGACTGGTGATTTATGAAGAACAGAGGTTTATTTGGCTCATGATTCTGGTGTCTGAAAAGTCCAGAAGTGTGGACCTAGTATCTGGTCTGCTTCTGGAACTTCATCACAACATGGCCAAGAGAAGTGAGAAGGGAAGCAGTTGTGTCCAAAGAGAGAGAGACCTGCAGGCAACCAACTTGCTTTTCTATCAACCTGTTCTAGCAGGAACAGGTTGCTCCCTGGCTATTTATTCATGAGGGATCCTATGGCTCAATGTCCCAAAGGCCTCTCATTAGGCCCCAACCCTCAATGTTGTTCCTCCCCACCCAAATGCCAAGTTACAGTATAAGTTTTGAAAGGACCACAACACTCAAATCACAGTAGATGGGCATGAGAGAACTTTCGGGATGGTGGAAATGTTCTATATCTTGCTTTGGTGGGTAGTTACATGGATGTATTTATTTCTGAAATGTATAGAATTATATTATTTTTGTATTTAAGTTTATTTCTTTTATGAGAGTGAGAGGCTGTGAGAGAGAGGATACTACGCTGTGTTATCTCCCCACTCCTCAGCCTTTCAGCCAGCCAAGATCATGAGTAAATATGCCTGGCAGGTACAGCTCAACCAAGGATCTGAACCCAAGATCTTCCATATGGTCCATCATTGCTTGAGCAGTATGTTATTCTTGTGCCACTGAGCCGATCAGAACTGCACTCTTAAAATCTATTTTTAAAAAGTTAATTAATTCAAAGAAGTGAAACTACTGTGCTTTGTTCAGACTACACTTGAATACTCTCCAGTCTTGTGTTCAGTGTTGATTTTTATTTTTTTTATCTATTTATTTATTTTTTGCTGTAGGGTATGTTTGCTTGCTAGAGTCAGGGAGAGAGAAAGAGAGACAGTGAGAAAGCACCCCTCAGGGAGGGATGGCCATGCCACAATCTCTTGGGTATACACACACACACACACACACACACACACACACACACATTCTGCTTGTTTTCTTTTTTTTTTTTTTTGGAGAGGTTTTTGCTATAGAGCGCGTGCGCTCGCCAGACAGACAGGGAGAGACATAGAGACACAAAGCGAGAAATCACCCCCCAGGGGGGATAGCCACGCCGCAATCCCTTCTCCTCCATTCTCCTCCTGGGATCTTGGGCACACACGCACACGCACCCGGCATGAGTTTTAAGTCAACGGGTCCGGGACGCGAACCACGGTCAACTACGTGGGAGTCCAGCGACATAGCCATTACGCTAACTGCTGGTTCCCCAATTCTGTTTGTTTTCTAAGCCATCAAGTCTGGGACTCAACCATGGAGTCAGCTATGTGGGATCTAGTCACTTTAATCACTATGCCACTGACTTGCCTCCCTGAATACATCGTTAATGCAACAAAAAGGATGTAGAGGTTCTGGAGACCATTCTGTATGAAAGAGATGAGAAACTGGAGCAGTACAGCTGGGGGTGGAGAGACAAGGAAGAGCTTGTCCTATTCAACCATTGGGAGGGCAGTGGTGAGGTAGAAAGTGTAGATTTATCTGTTGAATCTCTAGCAGACACAGCCAGGACCAGCAGGTAAAAATCACAAAGATAAAGATTTTTCTAGACACCAGAAGATGAAACGGTGGAGTAAGGCACAAACTGAACAGTTTATCAGGGGCTGCTTACAAAGGCTAGACCAGAGATAGTGAAGGCCTGGCCCTCACAAGTTGTAGAGTGAAGAAAGAAGGAAGAGAGGAGTGGGTTTGAGAAAGAGCAGGAAGTAGAGATGACCTGGATTAGAACATGAGTGTATATGTATGCCTGGGAGATACAGGGAGAGCAATGAATTGAGAATGACTCACTTTTTGCTAGGAAGTCACCGCTGATATGAGTGTGTGTCATATGATTATATGAATCATGATATGGCTTTAAAAATGTTACACCTCAAAATTGTGCACTCGAGTCTGACTAAGCAATTGAAATGGATTTTAAAGAAAATGTGACTGAGTCATAGAACAATTGAAGGCAGGAACCAGAAATCAAACCACCCACCTGTCCAAACTTTCAAGGTAACAAGACGAGCTGTTGCCATTTAGTCCCCGTTGCTTCCCTCTAGTCCAGTTTCCTGATATTTTCTTTATTTGCTTATTTCTTAGTTTACATTGCCCCTGTCCACTGGAGTTTGAGCACAGAGTAAAGATGTTGTGGTACTGTTTGCTGCTATGTGCCCCAGTTCCTACAATACTTCCTGGCACAATAAACAATTGAGGAGTGAGTGGAGATTTAAGGTAGAACTCATGGATGCCGGTTTACTGGTCAGAGGGTCTGAGGAGAAATGGCAGAAAACCAGCCAACATGTATCAGTTATTTAGAAAAAGTATTGTTAGAATTTCTCTCTCTTTTTTTTTTAATCTTTTAGGGTTTTTTTTTTTTCTATAGGGCGTGTGTGCTCACCAGAGGGAGACAGAGAGAAAAAGAGAGAGTGGGACATCATCCCCCAGGGGAATGGCCCCGTCATGCTTGCACACACATGCACCCGGCATGTTTGTCTAGCCGCTGGGTCCAAGACTTGAACTGCAGAATTGGTTGTTTGGGATCCAGCTGCTTTAAACTCCACACTACCAATTGGCACATGGGCTGAGCATTTCAAGTATTTATTTCCTTAAGCTCAAAACTTGTGGCAGATACAGCCTTGTATGCAGCTTAGATTCCCTTAGCATTGTTTTGCTCCAGCTGTTGTTGCTGAAACAGGTTCCAGACAGGGTCTGGTGCAAACCACAGCTATAAGAATGCCCTTCCTTTCTTGCCCGGGGCTTCTCTGAAGCAGGACACAGGCCCACAGGAGCCTGTCAAGCAATCATGTATGAGCAGTAAGGACAATGGGGATGACCTTGATCAAAGGGCAGCAGAATTCCATAGCAATGCGCCCCACTTTTGCAATCTGGCCTGGCAATTCTGAGGCAAATTGTATGAGACCCTACAGAAAGTTCAGGTGAGATCCAGCCCCAGTCACCTGCAGCAGGGGTCCACTTGATATGCATCCTCAATGGGCTTTCCCTTTCCCTAGTTCCTAGCTCCTTTTTGCTATTCCTCACTCTTCCCTGGCTTGGTTTCCCAAATAAACCACCTGCATTTGTCTCAGGCTCTCCTTTCCAAGAGACTCAGGCTAAGACAAAAACCTATTAATGCTTTCCATGACCTTGAACTGAAAATGCTTTCTTGTTTGAAGAAAACCACATGTATATAGGTCAAAAACCACAGGTTATAAGAAAGACACATTAAATCCCACCGTGCCCTTTAACCTCTTGGTCCCTTGGAAGGCACAGAGGCAAATAGGATGAGCAGACTCTGGGCATGCTGCCCTCAGGTAAAGGCAGCATCCAGGAGGCCTCACCAGCCACTGTGTACTAGGTAATGGCAAAGCCTCCCTAAGAGGAGCAGCAGAGGGCAGGAGCCCCAGCGTGTATCAGTCACTGGAGGGGAAGACTAAGTGCAAGGCCGGGCGTGTAGTCTAGGTAACAGGCCTGGAGGCGAGGTTGGCAGGGCAAGGCCACACACAGCAGGGTGTGGGGTGCTTGGTGGCTGCTGTGGAAGGCTTCAGGGCTTAGGTTTAAAGACACCCAAGCACAGAGAACGTACTGTCATTGGATGCTGGCTCTCAGTGGGTGGGCTGGACAGCTGGCTGGAAGCTAATTGCTGAGCTGAGCCGTGAGCATGTGGAGACTGTCAACTTGCAGGTAGCACCCTACCCTTAGCAACCTAAATATATGAGATATCTGGTGAGGGGAGGCAGAGAAGGCCCAGAATTAGAAATAATGACAGATAGGCACCGTCAACGTTTCTTCCTCACTGTGGGAGTCTGTGTCTCAGTCCTTGGCCATTTTTTCTTCTTTATAAAGGTAAAATGAACTATGTTAAAGTGTACCATTTAGTAGCATTTAGTACATTCACGGTGCTGTGCAACCACTGCCCTATCCAGTTTCAAGACACTTTTGTCACCCTAAAAGGAAATCTTGTACCCATTAAGCTGTCACTCCTCATTCTCCCCGCCCCCTTTTCACCTCCCTCAGCTCTTGGCAACCACTAATGTGCTTTCTGTCTCTATAAATTTACCAATTCTGGATGTTCCATATAAACAGAGTCATACAACATGTGGACTTTTCTGTCTGGCTTCTTTTGCCAAGCATGATGTTTCTGGTTCATCCATGTTGCAGCATGTATCAGCATGTCATTCCTTTCTAAGGCTGAATAATATTTTATTGCATTTGGCAACTTAAAAAGAAAAGGCTGGAGTTTAGAAAGTGAGATTAAAATGGTTTATTTGAGCCAAAGATGACATAGGATGATTTTCCTGGGTAACACAGACTCTAGTGGCCTAAAAAGTTTTGCATGAGAAATGGCTGCTGGGAAAGCGGGTTTATATATCACAGAGAAGGGCAAGAAGAGAAGGGCTACATGCTGTTAAGAACTCACACTGGTCTATTTAAATAAAGCAGACAGCTGAATGGTTGTGCCTTCTTTACATCATGGACTAGAAAACAGTGGGGGTCAAGGAAGGGGGGCACATTATAACCCTTTGCAGCCCAGTTTATTTATTGTTAACTAAAACATGCCTTGGGGGCAATAAACCTCCCATGCCTAACCAAGGCCTCAAGTCATTTCCCTTTGAGCCATCGGGTTAGGGGGAAGGGGAAAGGGAATTTGTATTGAGTTTCAGTTTTGCCAGATAAAAATGACCCAGAGGGCCTGCCCATGGCGAGGTGGTTAAGGCAGCTGCATCCCACGTGGCAGAGTCCCAGACTCAGCAGCTTGAAAAACATGCTAGTGTGTATATGTGCATGCCCAAAACCTAGAAATCAGGGAGAAATGGAGGAGAAGAGATTGTAGTATGACCATCTCCCTTCGGGCATGCGTTCTCATTTTCCCTGTCTCTCTCTCTCTCTCTTTCTCTGAGTGAGCGGGCATACACATCCTCTAGGAAAATCAAAAACAAAAAACTAACAAAACTCCACAACACTGTGCACAATATATACGTGCCATTATTTTAAAAAATGTGACGGACTCAAATTTTGCAGACTTTGAACTGCTTTTCTTTCTCATATAGATATAGCACATTTTGTTTATCCACCCATCAGTTGGTGCTCATTTGTTTTTCTCCACCTTTGGGCTAGTGTAGGTAGTGTTGCTGTGAATATTTGTGTACAGGTGTGTGGATGACCCACCCCCCACCTCTTTTTTTTTGGTTTAATAATGTGTGTGTGCTCACCCCAAAGACAGAGAAAGACAGACAGAAAGTGAGAAGTCACCCCACAGGGGGAATGGCTATGCTACAATCTCTTCTCCACTCTCCTCTCAGAATTTTGGGCATACGTGCACACATGCCTGGAGTGTTTTAAGTCCCTGGGTCCAGGACTCAAACCACAGTCAACTATGTGGGAGTCCAGCAATGTAACCATCACGCCATCCTCTGGTCCCCTTGTTTTCAATTCTTTTGGGTGTATAAAGGATCTTCAAATGTTCACAGAATATATGTATTATGAGAAAACTATATACTAATTCCAATTTTTTTATGCAGCCAAATTAAATCATACTTTAATTTCATTTTTCACAAACTATTTGAAGTCCTTTCATATACCCAGGAGTAGAATGACTGACCATACGTTTTTTTCAAATGTGTTTTCATTTTTCATCAATTTTTCACCAACAGGATTATGTGAGTGTATCTGCCAACTGGTTTACAGAGAAATCAATGGACACTTTAAACTCAAAATCTGTGACAGAATTTAAGATTATTACTTAAATACATACCATTCAGTCAGTGTGAGGGAACTGACCTAAAAAATTCCCTTGTTGGGGCCAGCAGGTATATGGTGGTTAAGGCACTGGATTCCCACATGGCTGACCATGGTTTGAATCCTGGACCTGGTGGCTTGCTTTCTCACTCACTCTTACTCTCTCTCTCTCTCTCTGGTGATTCACTTGCCCTATAGCAAATTAAAAAAATAATAATAATAAATAAAATTAAGTAAATAATTATTAAAAATAAATAAACTCCTCACTTTTTTAACCTGTGTGGAGTCCTCATGTCCCTTGCAGCTGCTCTTTGGTGGTTGCTCTGTGGCTCTGTGATGTGCCAAATGGGGACAGGGAACCATAGGAAGGACAAGGGGACCCCTGAGAAGCTGAGACATGATTGAACTTCAAATTTGGGAAGAAACACAGCATCCATCAGATGACTAGCAATCACCACAGGGCCACAAGAAATATGGGAAAGGAAGAAAATACCTCTCCTCCAAGGGAAAAGAATAACTCCTCTTCATCTACAGACAGTTCAATAGAAATCATGGAAATGTCTGATAAAGAATTTAGGACATTCATTATGGCGAAGCAAACAAGATGGAAGAGAAGAGAGACAATAAACTGCAGAAGAGAAAGAGAAAGGAGCCGATGAATTCCAGAAAGTGAGGAAATTCTTGCAAGTTCTAAAAGAGGAATTACACACTTTATAAAAGAATCAAATGGAACTGTTAGAGATGAAGGCTATAATAGGGGAGGCAGAGAAGGCCCAGAATTAGAAATAATGACAGATAGGCACCGTCAACGTTTCTTCCTCACTGTGGGAGTCTGTGTCTCAGTCCTTGGCCATTTTTTCTTCTTTATAAAGGTAAAATGAACTATGTTAAAGTGTACCATTTAGTAGCATTTAGTACATTCACGGTGCTGTGCAACCACTGCCCTATCCAGTTTCAAGACACTTTTGTCACCCTAAAAGGAAATCTTGTACCCATTAAGCTGTCACTCCTCATTCTCCCCGCCCCCTTTTCACCTCCCTCAGCTCTTGGCAACCACTAATGTGCTTTCTGTCTCTATAAATTTACCAATTCTGGATGTTCCATATAAACAGAGTCATACAACATGTGGACTTTTCTGTCTGGCTTCTTTTGCCAAGCATGATGTTTCTGGTTCATCCATGTTGCAGCATGTATCAGCATGTCATTCCTTTCTAAGGCTGAATAATATTTTATTGCATTTGGCAACTTAAAAAGAAAAGGCTGGAGTTTAGAAAGTGAGATTAAAATGGTTTATTTGAGCCAAAGATGACATAGGATGATTTTCCTGGGTAACACAGACTCTAGTGGCCTAAAAAGTTTTGCATGAGAAATGGCTGCTGGGAAAGCGGGTTTATATATCACAGAGAAGGGCAAGAAGAGAAGGGCTACATGCTGTTAAGAACTCACACTGGTCTATTTAAATAAAGCAGACAGCTGAATGGTTGTGCCTTCTTTACATCATGGACTAGAAAACAGTGGGGGTCAAGGAAGGGGGGCACATTATAACCCTTTGCAGCCCAGTTTATTTATTGTTAACTAAAACATGCCTTGGGGGCAATAAACCTCCCATGCCTAACCAAGGCCTCAAGTCATTTCCCTTTGAGCCATCGGGTTAGGGGGAAGGGGAAAGGGAATTTGTATTGAGTTTCAGTTTTGCCAGATAAAAATGACCCAGAGGGCCTGCCCATGGCGAGGTGGTTAAGGCAGCTGCATCCCACGTGGCAGAGTCCCAGACTCAGCAGCTTGAAAAACATGCTAGTGTGTATATGTGCATGCCCAAAACCTAGAAATCAGGGAGAAATGGAGGAGAAGAGATTGTAGTATGACCATCTCCCTTCGGGCATGCGTTCTCATTTTCCCTGTCTCTCTCTCTCTCTCTTTCTCTGAGTGAGCGGGCATACACATCCTCTAGGAAAATCAAAAACAAAAAACTAACAAAACTCCACAACACTGTGCACAATATATACGTGCCATTATTTTAAAAAATGTGACGGACTCAAATTTTGCAGACTTTGAACTGCTTTTCTTTCTCATATAGATATAGCACATTTTGTTTATCCACCCATCAGTTGGTGCTCATTTGTTTTTCTCCACCTTTGGGCTAGTGTAGGTAGTGTTGCTGTGAATATTTGTGTACAGGTGTGTGGATGACCCACCCCCCACCTCTTTTTTTTTGGTTTAATAATGTGTGTGTGCTCACCCCAAAGACAGAGAAAGACAGACAGAAAGTGAGAAGTCACCCCACAGGGGGAATGGCTATGCTACAATCTCTTCTCCACTCTCCTCTCAGAATTTTGGGCATACGTGCACACATGCCTGGAGTGTTTTAAGTCCCTGGGTCCAGGACTCAAACCACAGTCAACTATGTGGGAGTCCAGCAATGTAACCATCACGCCATCCTCTGGTCCCCTTGTTTTCAATTCTTTTGGGTGTATAAAGGATCTTCAAATGTTCACAGAATATATGTATTATGAGAAAACTATATACTAATTCCAATTTTTTTATGCAGCCAAATTAAATCATACTTTAATTTCATTTTTCACAAACTATTTGAAGTCCTTTCATATACCCAGGAGTAGAATGACTGACCATACGTTTTTTTCAAATGTGTTTTCATTTTTCATCAATTTTTCACCAACAGGATTATGTGAGTGTATCTGCCAACTGGTTTACAGAGAAATCAATGGACACTTTAAACTCAAAATCTGTGACAGAATTTAAGATTATTACTTAAATACATACCATTCAGTCAGTGTGAGGGAACTGACCTAAAAAATTCCCTTGTTGGGGCCAGCAGGTATATGGTGGTTAAGGCACTGGATTCCCACATGGCTGACCATGGTTTGAATCCTGGACCTGGTGGCTTGCTTTCTCACTCACTCTTACTCTCTCTCTCTCTCTCTGGTGATTCACTTGCCCTATAGCAAATTAAAAAAATAATAATAATAAATAAAATTAAGTAAATAATTATTAAAAATAAATAAACTCCTCACTTTTTTAACCTGTGTGGAGTCCTCATGTCCCTTGCAGCTGCTCTTTGGTGGTTGCTCTGTGGCTCTGTGATGTGCCAAATGGGGACAGGGAACCATAGGAAGGACAAGGGGACCCCTGAGAAGCTGAGACATGATTGAACTTCAAATTTGGGAAGAAACACAGCATCCATCAGATGACTAGCAATCACCACAGGGCCACAAGAAATATGGGAAAGGAAGAAAATACCTCTCCTCCAAGGGAAAAGAATAACTCCTCTTCATCTACAGACAGTTCAATAGAAATCATGGAAATGTCTGATAAAGAATTTAGGACATTCATTATGGCGAAGCAAACAAGATGGAAGAGAAGAGAGACAATAAACTGCGAAGAGAAAGAGAAGGGAGCCGATGAATTCCAGAAAGTGAGGAAATTCTTGCAAGTTCTAAAAGAGGAATTACACACTTTATAAAAGAATCAAATGGAACTGTTAGAGATGAAGGCTATAATATGGGAAGTCAAAAATCTCCCTTGAAAGTATTAAAAGCAGACTAGATCATACAGAAAATAGAATCTCAGACATAGAAGGGAAAATTGCTGGCCTAGAAAAATTCACCACAAAGACTGAGAAAATTGCCCCAAAATTTGAGAATAATATACAAGAAGTACTAGACACCATCAAATTTCCAAACATCCGGATAATTGGCATCCCAGAAGGCAAAGAGACTCATAAGGGCCTTGATCATCTATTCCATGAAGTCCTGCAAGAAAACTCTCCAAACCTAGAGAAGCACTCAAAGATCCCGTTCCAAGAAATACAAAGGAGCCCAATTAGAATCAACCCAAGAAGATCTCCAAGACACATTATAGCCAGACTGTCCAAAACCACAGATGAAGACAAGATACTAAGATTGGCAAGAGAGAAATGGCAAGTTACCTACAAAGGATATCCCATCAGACTAACAAGAGACTTCTCATTGGAAACAATGCAAGTGAGGACAGAATGGGAAAATATATTCAAAGTGTTAAGGGAAAAGCAATTTCAACCAAGAATACTCAGCAAGATTATCCTTTATATGAGAAGAAAAGACAAGAACATTCCCAGATAAACAAAACCTGAAAGAATTTAGCAGCACCAGACCAGATCTCCAAGAAGTTCTCAAGGGAATACTATGTCAGGAAAATTAAATGCAGACACACAGAAATAAGAGTTCATAAACTAAGAAAATGGCCAACTTAATCATAGGGACAAGTCTGGAGTTGAATATTATATCCCAGAATTCAATCGGGAAGATCGAACCACAACAAAAGATAGATTAAGTACATGAGACTGAACTGGTGAAATAGCATTCTGTGTCTTTTGACTAAAATATTACTCCTTTTCTTCTAGGCTTTGTTGTCCAGTTTTAAGAGTTTTCGCCCTGTCTTGAGCTGTCAATACATTCATGTACCTATTATTTGAACAGAATACTAACCTGTTTCCAGGCTTTAAGTTTTAAGCAAGTTTCCTTACCAATTCAAAACTGCTTTTCTTGAAATTATCAGCTGAACTTGATATTGAAAGTAGTTAGATTATTTAAGAAATTGTGTGAT